>NC_052338.1:21347702-21462702 GCF_016432855.1 Salvelinus namaycush | reverse complement strand
GTTGAAGGATCTTTGAAGGCACTAAATCCATTTGAAATATGCTCCACCACCCTGCTCCACATTACCGATGACATACAGTAAATACAGAAACTATTTACAAATATTATTTCTTCAGTGATATTGCAATGATTCTGGGATATTTTCCTGCATAGTTTTGGTTTCCAGAGTTTTGGTTTTAGCACGCTGCTGAACTGTCTTTGATGTCGACTGTTCCTCATGGTCTTGTTTCTCTCCCAGATTCTTGGTTCTCGACTTCATCCTAACATTTTCTGCTGAGCTTTGTGGTAGGACAATAATTAGGCATTTCTAAACACGCCTAATCCCCATTTCAATGATGGCATATAAATCAATTTCACAAGCAGATTATTCCACAAATAATTTTTTAAGCATTCGGGTGAGCCTCTTTCCACTTCCCATGTTTCTTCAATTGAATACATGTGCACAATAAATAATGGAGAAGGGACACCAACGACGACTAGAGAACACTACAAACAATGAATCAATTAAGTTCATTAACAGGGACATACTCGCGTCACGCATAGTTGAACGTGGTCTGCACTTCTACGCAGCTAAGGCCCAATCACGCAATGGCAAGGTGGATCAGGAACATTTGTTATCCCTGGCTCCAATACCTCTCTGAAATCAGTAACAGAACAGCATCACAACAACCAGCCAACTTCTTGTTCAAGTATGTATCATCACATAATATTCAACTACATGGGAACGATTACAAAAACGGTGATGATGCTCAAGTATAACTGATACGAATATATCCATGGCCTGAGAGAAGAGAAACATAAAGACATATACAGTACCAGTCAAAAGTTTGGACACACCTACTCATTCAAGGGTTTTCTTTATGTTTACTATTTTCTACATTGTAGAAAAATAGTGAAGACATCAAAACTATGAAATTAAACATGGAATCATGTCGTAACCTAAAAAGTGTTAAACAAATCAAAATATATTTACATTTCAGATTCTTCAAAGTAGCCACCCTTTGCCTTGATGACAGCTTTGTACACTCTTGGCATTCTCTCAACCAGCTTCATAAGGTAGTCACCTGGAATGCATTTCAATTAACAGGTGTGCCTTGTTAAAAGTTAATTTGTGGAATTTCTTTCCTTCTTAATGTATTTGAGCCAATCAGTTGTGTTGTGACAAGGTATGGTTGGTATGATAGCCCTATTGAGTAAAATACCAAGTCCATATTATGGCAAGAACAGCTTAAATAACCAATGAGAAACGACAGTCCATCATTACTTTAAGACACGAAGGTCAGTCAAACTGGAAAATTTCAAGAAGTTTCTTCAAGTGCAGTCGCAAAAACCATCAAGCGCTATGATGAAACTGGCTCTCATGAGGACCGCCACAGGAAAGGAAGACCCATAGTTACCTCTGCTGCAGAGGATAAGTTCCTTAGAGTTAACTGCACCTCAGATTGCAGCCCAAATAAATGCTTCACTAAGTTCAAATGACAGACACATCTCGATATCAACTGTTCAGAGGAGATATCAACTGTAAATCAGGCCTTCATGGTCGAATTGCTGCAAAGAAATCACTGCTTAAGGACACCAATAAGAAGAAGTGATTTGCTTGGGCCAAGAAACACGCGCAATGGACATTAGACCGGTGGAAATCTGTCGTTTGGTCTGATGAGTCCAAATTTGAGATCGTTGGTTCCAACCGCTGTGTCTTTATGAGACGCAGAGTAGGTGAACAGATGATCTCCGCATGTGTGGTTCTCACCGTGAAGCATGCAGGAGGATGGTGTGGAGGTGCTTTGCTGGTGACACGTATATTTGATTTGTTGAACACTTTTTTTGGTTACTACAGTACATGATTCCATATGTGTTATTTCATAGTTGTGATGTCTTCACTATTATTCTACAATGTAGAAAATATCAAAAATAAAGAAAAACCCTTGAATGAGTGGGTGTGTCCAAATTTTTGACTGGTACTGTGAATCTCATATAATTTAGGAAGAAAAATAATCTGCATTCATGTTACTGGCACCCCAGTCAGTTGATAATGTGTTTACTGCTTGGTAAGAGTTTTCACTGATGCTACTGTCATCGTTTTCCTAAGGCATGGCACTTTTCATTCCTGTAATGGACGGAGTGCTCATTCAGATGCTTTTACTCCTAAATGGAACAGTGTCATTACTATCTGAAGGCTTAGAGAGCCACTGGGAATGAGGTAGGCTATGCTGGCTTGGGTTAAAAGCTGCTTTCCCCCTTAATAGAGGATTCCAACAAGAGGCAGACAAAATCCCTCCGGACCAAGATCACTTGCAGGATATTGATGTTTGGAGCGTAATCTCTTTATCTGTGAGAGACGCGACACTCTAATATCCGAACATTGTATTTACCAGCTCTGGATGGTAGCTATTGTGTATGAGTAAACAGAAATGACAGTATGTCAAACATATTCCCTTAACAAACTCTGTATATGGAGGAAGAAATGAAAAAGGAAGAAATATGATGTATATTCTCTCTCTTTTAATCATCCACGTCTTAAAACTGTTTGGGAGCTTTTTATGACAGTTCTACAGCACATGGAAGCTCTGTTGACAGTACATCAATAATGTAGTTACCCTGATCTCTAACCCTGACCTCCAACTTCTGACATTGACTATGTTAGATTAACTTATTTTTATTGTTATATAGTTATATTATTATTATAAACGTAAGACTTCTATACTAATGATTGATAGAAGTACAGGGTCACCTGTCATGATCATGATGACCTCTGTAGTAGCCATGGTAACTCCCATTGCCTGGACACGAAGGACACCATCATCAGATTTCCCCTTACTGGTCAGAGAAGAGAGCTAGGTACCATCTCAAATTTGAGAGACAGAATGGGGCTGGTGTGAGGAAACAGAGAGAGAGAAAGAGAGAAAGAGAGCAGTGCTCACTGCCGCAGGATATACGCTACAGAGAAGTGGAGGGAAATGTCAGGCTATTTTGGTTCCCCTGAAAAAAGGGAAAATGCAAAACAGACAGCTTCATAGGAAACCCAGTGGATACCATGTTTCACATGATTTAATGAATAACCTTATAGTCTTTACAACAACACAATCACAGAGAAAGAGAGAACAAACTAGCTTTCATTATAGCTGTAAATATGTTTGAGCGTGGCAAAACTACTGTTGAATTTTCCCTACTGTTGAGTTAATGAGCCACTGGAACTGTCCTGGAGCTAAGCGGAAGATGTTGAGGGAATAAATACCCTTCTAAAATAAATTCATAAAAGATGGCTTGTTTTTGGAGAAATCTTCTAAAGTATTCCTCAAAGATGGCTTCTTCTTCGTGGAGACCGGGGGAATGCATCAGAGGACAGTAGCAGTGAGACGCGCCCCCGTGTGGAGAACAGAACAGACATGTACAGAGATGCACTTGTTCAGTGAAGCATTCATGCCTTCAATTTATGTTCTCTCTCTCTCCCTTTCCCTCTACCTCTCTCTCCCTCCCTCCATTTCTCTCTCTCACTCGCTCTCTCTCTCTCTTTGTCTGTGACAGTCACAGAGTCCTGATCTCACCTCTTTGTGCCCTCTCTCTCTCAATTCAATTTCAATTTAAGGGGCTTCATTGCCATGGGAAACATATTTTTACATTGCCAAAGCAAGTGAAATAGATAATAAACAAAAGCGAAATAAACAATAAAAAATTAACAGTAAACATTACACTCACAAAAGTTCCAGAAGAATAAAGACATGTCAAATGTCATATTATGTCTATATACAGTGTTGTAATGATGTGCAAATAGTTAAAGTACAAAAGGGGGAAAAAATTCACATAGGTAGTATTTACAATGGTGTTTGTTCTTTGTTTCTTGTGGCAACAGGTCACAAATCTTGCTGCTGTGATGGCACACTGTGGTATTTCACCCAGTAGATATGGGAGTTTATCAAAATTGGATTTGTTCTCAAATTATTTGTGGGTCTGTGTAATCTGAGGGAAATATGTGTCTCTAATATGGTCATACATTTGGCAGGAGATTAGGAATTGCAGCTCAGTTTCCACCTCATTTTGTGGGCAGTGTGCACATAGCCTGTCTTCTCTTGAGAGCCAGGTCTGCTTTCAGTGGCCTTTCTGAATAGCAAGGCGTTGCTCACTGAGTCTGTACATAGTCAAAGCTTTCCTTCATTTTGGGTCAGTCACAGTGGTCTCTCTCTCTCTCTCTCTCTCTCTCTCTCTCTCTCTCTCTCTCTCTCTCTCTCTCGCTCTCTCTCTCTCGCTCTCTCTCTCGCTCTCTCTCTCTCTCGCTCTCTCTCTCGCTCGCTCTCTCATAGAAATCTGAATCAAATCAAATCAAATTTATATAGCCCTTCTTACATCAGCTGATATCTCAAAGTGCTGTACAGAAACCCAGCCTAAAACCCCAAACAGCAAGCAATGCAGGTGTAGAAGCACGGTGGCTAGGAAAAACTCCCTAGAAAGGCCAAAACCTAGGAAGAAACCTAGAGAGGAACCAGGCTATGAGGGGTGGCCAGTCCTCTTCTGGCTGTGCCAGGTGGAGATTATAACAGAACATGGCCAAGATGTTCAAATGTTCATAAATGACCAGCATGGTCAAATAATAATAATCACAGTAGGGGGTGCAACAAGTCAGAACCTCAGGAGTAAATGTCAGTTGGCTTTTCATAGCCAATCATTGAGAGTATCTCTACTGCTCCTGCTGTCTCTAGAGAGTTGAAAACAGCAGGTCTGGGACAGGTAGCACGTCCGGTGAACAGGTCAGGGTTCCATAGCCGCAGGCAGAACAGTTGAAACTGGAGCAGCAGCACGGCCAGGTGGACTGGGGACAGCAAGGAGTCATCATGCCAGGTAGTCCTGAGGCATGGTCCTAGGGCTCAGGTCCCCCGAGAGAGAGAAAGAAAGAGAGAAAGAGAGAATTAGAGAGAGCATACTTAAATTCACACAGGACACCGGATAAGACAGGAGAAGTACTCCAGATATAACAGACTGACCCTAGCCCCCTGACACATAAACTACTGCAGCATAAATACTAGAGGCTGAGACAGGAGGGGTCAGGAGACACTGTGGCCCCATCCGATGATACCCCCGGACGGGGCCAAACAGGCAGGATATAACCCCACCACTTTGCCAAAGCACAGCCCCCACACCACTAGAGGGATATCTTCAACCACCAACTTACCATCCTGAGACAAGGCCGAGTATAGCCCACAAAGATCTCCGCCACGGCACAACCCAAGGGGGGGGCGCCAACCCAAACAGGAAGATCCTGTCAGCGATTCAACCCACTCAAGTGACGCACCCCTCCTAGGGACGGCATGGAAGAGCACCAGTAAGCCAGTGACTCAGCCCCTGTAATAGGGTTAGAGGCAGAGAATCCCAGCCTTTGCCAGTGTGAGAGAGCAGAGCAGAGTCAGGCAGTGATTTGCTCTACATCTCCACTCCACTGTGCTGAAGGCCCTGTGAATCCACATATCGCCACCTAGTGGCTGAGACAATGGCTGCAGGGTGTGCTGCAGTCAATGGGTTCCTCACAGAGGGAGGTAGAGGGAGAAAGGGGTCCACGATGCAGCTGTCTATCTATAGAACATTTGATGTATTTCAAAGTTTTATCAGCTGGAGGCTGTGAGTAATCATCAGGAAAGAGATCTGTCATTTGTACTATATGGAGAATCCTGTGACACTCTTTGATTCTCTGCAGAAGGTTGGATCAAATTGATTTGATGCTGAAATATTCGTTGCATAATTCATTTTTTTATTTAAAAAAAAGCAGACGTCTGCTGGTAATTACTGTGCAGGTTCCTTAGAATGATCACAGACACACACATAAACACACACACATGCATAAACACAAACACATATACACACACACTTTAAAGGAAGTTTGTCCTAAATGCATGGAAAATCATATTGTGAAATCCCTTTCTCAGAGCCAAGGGTGTCTAGACCAAAACGTTGATGTGATGGCTGCCGTTATTTGTGAATCAATGGCTCTCCTTCATGAAGCAGACATACAAATGGAGCGGCTGTTCTAGTCAGCCAGAATGAGGAGGCATTAAGGCGACATGGGGGTGTTAGTCGACACACTCCACTGTACATTTGTCCACAAATGTAAAGTATACGGCCAGAAACCTTCTTTGACCCTGACCTAAACCTCAGACTGCATGTAAAAAAGGTGCCCACTCCTGTTTTGATCATCTAAGATGTATAGCTAAAGTCAAGTCTTTTATCTCCGTCACTGATCTGGCTTTTATTTCCTCACACATACACTTTAGATGACTGCAACTCTTTGTATACATGTCTCAGTCAGAAATCACTCCATCGTCTACAGTTAGTTCAAGACTTTGCAGCTCAGCTTTTAACAGGCACCAGAAATCATATCACACCCAATTTAGCTTCTCTACACTGGCTACCAGTCACTTTTAGAATAGATTTTAAAGTTATGAATCACTTTTAAGGCTAGGCTTGGTTTAGCCCCATCCTACATCTCAGCTCTTTTATCTCCCTACGAGCCTGTGATCCTCTAGCAGGGCAATGTCGACCATTCCAAAGTCTAGGTTGAAATCAAAAGGTGACCAGGCATTTGCCAATAGGGCCCCTAGATTTTGGAATAGCCTGCCAGACGAGATCAGGCTTGCAGATTAAGTGCATTTCTTTTATCAAGATGCTTTTAAAGTGGTACTGCAAAATCCTCTTTGTGAAATTCATCTGCAGGTTATTGATCTGCAATGGAGTATGGGGGATCCAAAACGGGTTGAATATGGATGAAAAGAAAAACATTGGGATTTTTTTAATTTATCAGAACATCTTTAACCTAGTTCCCTGGATATGGTGCTAGACCGTGGTGGACTGAGACCACGTCATTAAGATCTCTTCGTAGAGTAACAAATACTTGTCTGCATTACAATTCCATTCAAACATGTTGGAAAAAAGTTTAGCTAGATCATATAATGTCAAATCAGTACTTTTATATGCTGGACCCGAGACAAAAACAATAGTCCTGAGGTAAGAACTGAATCTAATCACATAGGAAAGGTAATACTACTTTTCCCTCTCCAGAGAAAGACTGAGTACGTAGAATGAGATGGATACATGAATCACACATCTATTGACTTTCTATTCAAAAAAAAGAAATATATATACAGTTGAAGTCGGAAGTTTACAGACACTTAGGTTGGAGTCAATTAAACCCGTTTTTCAACCACTCCACAAATTTCTTGTTAACAAACTATAGTTTTGGCAAGTCGGTTAGGACATCTACTTTGTGCATGACACAAGTAATTTTTCCAACAATTGTCTACAGACAGATTATTTCACTGTATCAGAATTCCAGTGGGTCAGAAGTTTACATACCCTAAGTTGACTGTTCCTTTAAAAAGCAAGTCTGGTTCATCCTTGGGAGCAATTTCCAAATGCCTGAAGGTACCACATTCATCTGTACAAACAATTGTATGCAAGTATAAACACCATGGGACCACGCAGCCGTCATACCGCTCAGAAAGGTCTCCTAGAGATGAACATACTTTGGTGTGAAAAGTGCAAATCAATCCCAGAACAACAGCAAAGGACCTTGTGAAGATGCTGGAGGAAACAGATACAAAAGTATCCACAGTAAAACGAGTCCTATATCGACATAACCTGAAAGGCCGCTCAGCAAGGAAGAAGTCACTGCTCCAAAACCACCATAAAAAAGCCAGACAACGGTTTGCAACTGCACATGGGGACAAAGATCATACTTTTTGGAGAAATGTCCTCTGTTCTGATGAAATAAAAATATAACTATTTGGCCATAATGACCATCGTTATGTTTGGAGGAAAAAGGGGGAGGCTTGCAAGCCAAAGAATACCATCCCAACCGTGAAGCACGGTGGTGGCAGCATCATGGTGGCAAAATGCGCAGTGGTAACCTCAGACTGACAGTACTGCTGTAACCTCAGACAGACAGTACGGCTGTAACCTCAGACAGACAGTACTGCTGTAACCTCAGACTGACAGTACTGCTGTAACCTCAGACTGACAGTACTGCTGTAACCTCAGACTGACAGTACTGCTGTAACCTCAGACTGACAGTACTGCTGTAACCTCAGACTGACAGTACTGCTGTAACCTCAGACTGACAGTACTGCTGGAACCTCAGACAGACAGTACTGCTGTAACCTCAGACAGTACTGCTGTAACCTCAGACTGACAGTACTGCTGTAACCTCAGACAGACAGTACTGCTGTAACCTCAGACAGTACTGCTGTAACCTCAGACTGACAGTACTGCTGTAACCTCAGACAGACAATACTTCTGTAACCTCAGACTGACAGTACTGCTGTAAACTCAGACAGACAGTACCACTGTAAACTCAGACTGACAGTACTGCTGTAACCTCAGACTAACAGTACTTCTGTAACCTCAGACTGACAGTACTGCTGTAAACTCAGACAGACAGTACTGCTGTAACCTCAGACTGACAGTACTGCTGTAACCTCCGAAGGGACAGTACTGCGGTAACCTCAGACTAACAGTACTTCTGTAACCTCAGACTGACAGTACTGCTGTAAACTCAGACAGACAGTACTGCTGTAACCTCAGACAGACAGTACTGCTGTAACCTCAGACAGACAATACTTCTGTAACCTCAGACTGACAGTACTGCTGTAAACTCAGACAGACAGTACTGCTGTAACCTCAGACTGACAGTACTGCTGTAAACTCAGACAGTACTGCTGTAACCTCAGACTAACAGTACTTCTGTAACCTCAGACTGACAGTACTGCTGTAAACTCAGACAGACAGTACTGCTGTAAACTCAGACAGACAGTACTGCTGTAACCTCAGACTGACAGTACTGCTGTAACCTCCGAAGGGACAGTACTGCGGTAACCTCAGACTAACAGTACTTCTGTAACCTCAGACTGACAGTACTGCTGTAAACTCAGACAGACAGTACTGCTGTAACCTCAGACTGACAGTACGGCTGTAACCTCAGACAGACAGTACTGCTGTAACCTCAGACAGACAGTACTGCTGTAACCTCAGACTGACAGTACAGTTGTAACGTCAGACATAGTTGGTCAATCAAAGATGCTATCTGTAATATGAGAGGGTTGTCTCATTGGAGGTACCATACTGCAAGCCAGAGCCGGATTAGTTCCAAGCCCATGTGCTGGATCCATTAGCAGCCTGCAGCATTGCAGCCTGCAGCCCGCCACTCACACATGGGATGAGTAATATATTCCTTAACAACGCCAGGCCTCTACATACATACTGTATTCTGTATATCCTGGCAGTGGCACTCGATTGCTAGTATAATAAACATATTATTCCACCCTGGGCCCAGCGCAGACAACTGTACTATTATTTACAATATATTTTTTTCTCCTTCCCTAAAGGCCGCTGGTTTTGATTCATCAGGGAGCCAGCTGTATATAAAACATATATGTTACAGGTTTGTCCGCGCTATGTATTGAGTATTAATAAAATCATCACCCTGGCTTAGTGTCTTTGTCGTATAACCAGAAACAAAGACCTATGCAGCCGGCCGCTGCTGTGGGAGACAGAGAGAGTAGAGAGGGAGAGAAAAGAGAGCGAGAGAGAGGAGAGAAGGAGAGAGGAGAGAGGGAGAGGAGTGAGAGGGAGGGGAGAGAGGGAGAAAGGAGAGAGGGAGAGAAGAGAGAGCGAGAGAGGAGAGAAGGAGAGAGGAGAGAGGGAGAGGAGTGAGAGCGGGAGAACGAGAGGAGAGGGAGAGGAGAGAGAGGGAGGGGAGAGAGGGAGAAAGGAGAGAGGGAGAGAAGAGAGACAGTATAGCTACAAACACCACTGTAAATACAACCTCTTCACTGTTGATGTTGAGACTGGTGTTTTGTGGGTACTATTTAATGAAGCTGCCAGTTGAGGACTTATGAGGCGTATGTTTCTCAAACTAGACACTAATGTACTTGTCCTCTTGCTCAGTTGAGCACCGGGGAATCCCACTATTCTTTCTATTCTGGTTAGAGCCAGTTTGCTCTGTTCTGTGAAGGGAGTAGTACACAGCGTTGTACGAGATCTTCAGTTTCTTGGCAATTTCTCACATGGAATAGCCTTCATTTCTCAGAACAAGAATAGCCTGACAAGTTTCAGAAGAAAGTTCTTTGTTTCTGGCCATTTTGAGCCTGTAATCAAAACCACAAATGCTGATGCTCCAGAGACTCAACTACTCTAAAGAAGACCAGTTGTATTGCTTCTTTAATCAGGACAACAGTTTTCAGCTGTGCTAACATAATACCAAAGGGTTTTCTGATGATCAATTAGCCTTTTAAAATTATAAATTGGATTAGCTAACACAACGTGCCATGGGAACACAGGAATGATGGTTGCTGATAATGTGCCTCTGCACGCCTATGTAGACATTCCATAAAAAATCAGCCGTTTCCAGCTACAATAGTCATTTACAACATTAACAATGTCTACACTGTATTTCTCATCAATTTGATGTTATTTTAATGGACAAAAAATTTGCTTTTCTTTTAAAAACAAGGACATTTCTAAGTGACCCCAAACGTTTGAAAGGTAGTGTATATTTATCTGTTTATTTATTTTCCCTTTTGTACTTCAACTATTTGCACTCTGTACATAGCCAATTAAATTAACATTTGACATTTTTTATTTCATGTTTAACGTTAATTTCTGATTGTTTATAACATTTTTGTTTATTGTCTTTTTTACTTGCTTTGGCAATGTAAACATATGTTTCCCATGGCGAGAGAGAGAGAGAGAGAGAGAGAGAGAGAGAGAGAGAGAGAGAGAGAGAGAGAGAGAGAGAGAGAGAAGCCGTGTTGGAATTGAAACACATTTTGAAAGCCTTGTGGGAATACAAACTTCGTATAGAATCTTCCCTAGCAAATATCAATATGAGCATCCCAAGGCAACAGTACGCCATGCATTTTTCATGTTGAAACACATTATGTCATTTTTCAAGACGATCTTGTATGCTAGCCTACTCAATATGGATGACCTTGTATTATTGCAAATCAATTAACTATTTGATCAAGAATACATGGTGTGTGCACAAGTCGATATGTAACCAACCATGAATAAAAGCACCCACAACAACAAAAAGACAACCGTAAAGAGAACGTTGAGTAGAACACAATACCATTATTATCTTATTTGCTTTTGGAAGACCTGGACATCACTGTTGTTTCATGTATTTTGTGTTTTGTGTTTATGTTGTATGTTTGTTTTGTTCTTTATTGAAAATATTGAAATAAATGTTTGTAATAAAGTAAGCAACCACATTTTTTAGCATGGACAAAGAAGTTCACTTTCCTTTACATAACACAACAGTGAAAGTGTCTTCCAACACTCACCTCTCTGTGCTCTCTCTCTCTCTGTCTCTCTGTCTCTCGCTCCCTCTCCCACCCTTTCCCTGTTCCTCACTCTCTCTCTCTCTATCCCTTTCTCTCTCTCCCTCACTCTTTGTTTTGACATACAGCAAGCCACTGGGCGACACGACACACAGCAAACCACGGAGCCTAGGGGCCAGCCGGATGTACCGCACCACCTACAGACAGATAGAAAATGCACCGTCTGTCACTGTAAATAAATAAGTCCCTACAGTCACTTCCCACACGGCCTAACAACCTCCCCTGTCCTTCCCTGTCCTCCCTCCACCTCCCCCCTCTCCCAGCCCCCAGCAATAATCATCCTCAACCCCTCTATCAGAGAGAGCCAGGCACACTAGGCCCCAAACCACCCCACCACCAGGCCTGGCCAGGACCATCAGTATAAGTGATAAACAACAGAATAATCATGTCTTTCTCTCCCAGTGCGATAAAAAGAGATCACAGGTTCATGTTGAGATCATTGGGGAGATGGGGTGACAGTCTGGGGTGGGGGTGACAGTCAGGGGTGAGGGTAGAGGAGACAGTCATGGGAGGGGGTATGAGTGACAGTCAGAGGCAAGGGTGGAGATAGGAGTGACAATCAGGGGCAAGGGGTGGGGGTAGGAGTGACAGTCAGGGGTGGGGTTGGGTGTAGGAGTAACAATCAGGGGCAGGGGTGGGGGTGACAGTCAGGTGTGGGGGTAACAATCAGGGGAGGAGGTGACAGTCAGGGGTGGGAGGTGACAGTCAGGAGCGGAGGTGGGATGGGGGTGACAGTCAGGGGCAGGGGTGGGGGTGACAGTCAGGGGTGAGGGTGACAGTCAGGGGTGGGGGCGGGGGTGACAGTCAGGGGTGGGGTTGACAATCAGGGGTGGGGGTGACAGTCAGGGGTGGGGGTGACAGTCAGGTGTGGGTGTGATAGTCCGAGGTGGGGGTAACAGTCAGAGGTGGGGGTGACAGTCAGGGGTGGGGGTGACAGTCAGGGGTGGGGGTGACAGTCAGGTGTGGGTGTGATAGTCAGAGGTGGGGGTAACAGTCAGAGGTGGGGGTGACAGTCAGGGGTGGGGGTGACAGTCAGGGGTGGGGGTGACAGTCAGGTGTGGGTGTGATAGTCAGAGGTGGGGGTAACAGTCAGAGGTGGGGGTGACAGTCAGGTGTGGGTGTGATAGTCAGAGGTGGGGGTAACAGTCAGAGGTGGGGGTGACAGTCAGAGGTGGGGGTAACAGTCAGAGGTGGGGGTAACAGTCAGAGGTGGGGGTGACAGTCAGAGGTGAGGGTGGGGACAGTTCTAGTAATAATATCACATCACACCGAATAATAATGAAGTGCCCTTAGCAAACTAAATAAACCCTGTCTGTTGCCTTATTGGAATGGTACAATGAAATTTGTCTCACTTGAATATCGAATGACAACGTCTACATGTCCGATTTGCACATATTGATTAGCACTATACCTAGGACAATATAATCTTAAAAGAGGGCTATAAAATATACACTGTGCTACAACACTGTGCTGGGGCTGGGACGGGGTCCATCGTGTAGGTGCTTTGGGCAATAAATAACCCTCTGGGCTGGATGCGAGGAGCCCGTTAGCCCCAGTATTTATAGTTATGGGGGAGCTAGGTGAAAGTAACCCCAATGTTAACCTGCACACTTTATTATGAAGTTTATTGGGCTTGCCTCTGGCCGTGGAAATTGCATATCTATATACTTCATCACAACGAGGCAAAGGCAGGCTCCTTCGAAAAAACAGCACACTATTTACTCTAGTCAATTTATTTTACGGGGTAAGCTATGTTGCTTGATTCGCTTGTTCCCTGTTTGTTTGTACAGCAGCCAATTATTTCCCTAAGGCCTTTTGTTTTAATAATGGCCCTTTGTTTGAGGACCAGGTTTAGATTTAAATCCTGGAGTGAAACAATACATACAATTCAAAACGGATTAGACAGTTGTTTCGAGGGGGAGGAGGGGGATCCATAAAACAACTGTTGTAGGATATTTCACAGTGAACCAGAGTTGAGGACACAGAAGAGGGCGAGGATAGGAAAGTACAGGAGAGGGTGGAGAGGACAGAGCAGCAGCCCTGGGTCAAGGATCAGTTTCTGGGTTAACGAGGTCCATTTAATCCCCCGGTCACCTTGGTTGGTCAGTCTGTCCTGGAGAGGTGGCACTTCAGTACTACACAGGGAGGGAGAGTCTGTCTTCGGTCAGTGTATATTTTATGCAGGTGTTATTTATATTGAACAGCTTGATGGTTTTTAATTGACTTTGAATCTATATCTTACATTTTCTGAGTGTATTTCATATCATTTATGATAAAGGTTCTGAAGTATAATTTACCCTCAAATAATTCTGATTCTAATTCTAATTCTGATTCAATTTCGTTTTGACAGAAATATACAATAACGTTTATTTTTTAAATTGTGTTTCTTCAACAAAATGCTAAAAAAAATTACATAGTATTATTACTTAAAAAATGCATTTTACAATCTTTCAAAAATAGTTTCAGAAGTGTTGTAACAGAAGTACTTTCCTGATCATCTTATTCAATTCAATAAGTCAGTTTCGTCAATTCCAATTCATATCTGGCTTTTATCGTGTGATTAGTATATGTATTCATTCTCACATATACTGCTCTTAATTACAGCCATGAAATATGAAATAGCCTATATTTAAAATTGAAAGTCACAACAATGTTCATTTATCGGACAACTAAATGAATAATACTTTTTCAAAGAACTCATAAACTCAAGAACTCATAAACCATCAGTAAATTATTAAAATATATTCCAGATTCATATACAAAATGAAGAAAATCTAAAAATAACAATGATTTTGTATATAGTCAAGGCAAGGAGCAGTGCATCCCAGTACGTCAGAGCACATTCAGATGCATTCGAATTTCCCCCCAGTTCCCCCCTCATTTGTTGTGGTTGTTTTGTCAGAACTGTTTATAAAGAAAATAAAGTGCACTTGTTTTGACATATGGGTTTCTCAGCTTTGTTTTTGTTGCTAATGAGAACCATGTTTTCTGGTAGTGCAGAGCTGACTGAAATGGAGAGAGGAGAGGAGAGTAGAGTAGAGGAGAAGAGAAGAGAAGAGAAGAGAAGAGAAGAGAAGAGAAGAGAAGAGAAGAGAAGAGAAGAGAAGAGAAGAGGAGAGAAGGGGAGAGGAGAGGAGAGGAGAGGAGAGGAGAGGAGAGGAGAGGAGAGGAGAGGAGAGGAGAGGAGAGGAGAGGAGAGGAGAGGAGAGGAGAGGAGAGGAGAGGAGGAGAGGAGGAGAAGAGAAGAGAAGAGAAGAGAAGAGAAGAGAAGAGAAGAGAAGAGAAGAGAAGAGAAGAGGAGAGAAGGGGAGAGGAGAGGAGAGGAGAGGAGAGGAGAGGAGAGGAGAGGAGAGGAGAGGAGAGGAGAGGAGAGGAGAGGAGAGGAGAGGAGAGGAGAGGAGAGGAGAGGAGAGGAGAGGAGGAGAAGAGAAGAGAAGAGAAGAGAAGAGAAGAGAAGAGAAGAGAAGAGAAGAGAAGAGAAGAGAAGAGTAGAGTAGAGTAGAGTAGAGTAGAGTAGAGTAGAGTAGAGTAGAGTAGAGTAGAGTAGAGTAGAGTAGAGTAGAGTAGAGAAGAGAAGAGAAGAGAAGAGAAGAGAAGAGAAGAGAAGAGAAGAGAAGAGAAGAGAAGAGAAGAGAAGAGAAGAGGGAAGAAGAGAATAGAAGTGAAGAGGAGAGGAGAGAAGAGGAGAGGAGGGAAGAGACTGTACTGTGGGTATATAATAATTATCTTGAGATGAAACAAGAGGAAATGACTTGAGGCGTTTACATGCCGTTATCCTTCACTAAACCTGGAAGCTATGGCTTCCATTCTTAAATGTTTCTAAACCGCCTTTCATTGTAATGAAAATTCAGAAAGGGACAAAGAATCAACTTGGGCTGATTGGGGCTGATGTAACACCATTATGCAGTGATTCATTACAGAGGGAGGGTGGGAGCATACTGGTGCTCTACAGTCCTACTAATGGCCCTATAGCCTGCATGTGGTGTGAGTGACCCGCTCCCGCTCCGATCTCTCGTCTATCTCTTTGACTTCCCCCCTTTCCTGCTCCAGGTGTGCAGCTTGTAAAGCAGGGCGGTCGGCGGACAAAGGCCCTGCTGTGAGCTGTAGGCTGCCGCGGCTGGCACATGTTTGGCAGGATTCATATTTTCCAGCCAGTGTTACACAGTACAGTTTCTCTTTCTTTTTTAGCTGAGTTGGAACAAAAACCTCGCTGCCGAGGACAGCCGAGGGAAATTGGGTAATTTGACCCGACATGACCCGATCTTGTAAAAGTTTGACCTGGCCATCCAACGGAAGCTTTGTGCTGCCTACTCGGGTCAAGGCAGGCACTAATCACTACAATGACAGCCAATACCAGACAGACAGAAAGAAAGGGGGGAGGAGGGAGAAGGCAGGGAGACAGGGATGGAGGGCTTGGAGAGAGAGAGAGAGAGAGAGAGAGAGAGAGAGAGAGAGAGATGGGGGACATTATTTGGATTCATTGTTTAGTGTTTGCTTTACTGTGTCTCATATGAAACATGCCCCAGTGAATATTAAACAACAGTTGAATCTGAAATTGCATTACAACTTCTTATTTCCCTCTCCACAATATCTCCACAATATCTCCACAATATTGCTGATGGAATTTTCCCAAATGGTCAAATGGCCCTGCTAAAGTAATGCCTTTGAACTCGTAAGCCCGTCATATGTTTTTTCATCTTCCCTGTCCACTAAAAAGCAGATAAATCATCCCTGTGAAGCAAGGCTGGAGTGCCTGAGAAAGGGCACGCAATCACCCGGAATAAAAGAGCCAGTAGCCAGAAGAGCAGACATCAGCAGTAGAGGCTCTTGACAATAGGCCCTGCCTCCGCCGCAAGCTGTGCCTTAGCATGGCCACTGCGGGAGCCAAAAATACTCTCACCACCACAAACAAACCTGTGACCTCTCTCTCGCTCTTTCTCGCTCTCTCTGGGCCCCACACGCACACTATAGCACTATAATGCTATACAGCTTTTTACCAAATTATAATGCACTCACGGTTTCCTCCACACTCTCAACTTATCCTGTAACGAGATGTTCTTGGCTTCGCTATGACTGTTCCTGAGCAGCAGTCAAATGTAAAGGGACGACTACACTAATTTTGGCAACCGTCAAACTTTGTTTGTTAGACAATAAACAGTGAAAAACATGTCTGAAGTGGAATAATGGGACGTGCAATCTCACAATCTCCACATGGCATACAGTACTTCTTTAGGGTGAGGTAGTGGATGGTTTATATCACAGCAAATTCAGCAGGTTGATCCCTCCCCCATTGATCTGTCTTTGAGAAGGAACAGGCACTACATTAATAACACACAGGCTGAACGGTGCAAAAAGAGGGGTTATGGTAGATGCAGAGGAGGGGGAGCAAGAGAGAGAGAGAGAGAGAGAGAGAGAGAGAGAGAGAGAGAGAGAGAGAGAGAGAGAGAGAGAGAGAGAGAGAGAGATGTGGGACATTATTTGGATTCATTGTTTAGTGTTTGCTTTACTGTGTCTCATATGAAGCATGCCCCAGTGAATATTAAACAACAGTTGAATCTGAAATTGCATTACAACTTCTTATTTCTGTTTACAAGCTAACATCACTTTACGCCACCACTTCACCCTATGCTGTCACTATAAACAGTTATGTTGAAAAATGTTTTCAGGCAAATACAGATGATTATTTCCCCCAAAACAAATGCTTTCGTTATGGGCTTGTGTTGGGCTATTACTATGAAAATGTAAATGATGATTTGGTATGAAAATGACATTTCTTTCCGAAAATCAGTGAATAATATACTATCAATGACTATTTCCATGAAATACATTTCAATTCAGCTGAGAACCTGAGGAGAGCCACATACTGTACTCCATAGTTTACCTCAAACAAAAACCATATCTAATGCAAACACTGAAACCATGCACTCAGGCAATCAGCACAGTGGAGCTTTAAAGCCCCGACAGACTCTATATCAGACATAATGTGCCGCAAATCAGTCAAACTGACCTATCTCATTTGGGGGCTAGGCATACGGCCTCTGCGTTTACCATGCACATGAATACAGATGAACACACACACACATACACACAAATACACAAGCTCATGCACACACACACACACACACACACACACACACACACACACACACACACACACACACACACACACACACACACACACACACACACACACACACACACACACACACACACACACACACACACACACACACACATGGACCCAAACACGCACACATATGCGCAGGCATACACACACAACTAGTAGCCTGGAGACAACATGAACAAGCACACGGGCATGCCAGCTAGAGATTACTTTCAACAAGGAGTCAATATGAGCTTTTCCATCGATGGACAAGTCAAAGTAAAAATGCGAGTGGGGGGGGGGGGGGGGGGGGGGGTCCAGAAATGATATGTGCCATGATGCCATGAAAGAGCCAAGACAATTTTCCATCCATCTCTTCATGTTGTGCTGGTGGCTAATTATCACATCATAACAAAACTAAAATAGCTTGGGCCTTTTCCTGGCGGTCCACCAATAACAAGGCACAACTTTCTCCACTCTCTTTTTCTCTCTCTGAGTGTATCCATTGTAAGGCTGGGGAACCACAAGCTGGACTCAGTGCCCTTTACTAAAGTGTTGGGGAAAATGACAGAATATTTCGTAACGGTAATGAAAATAAAAATAACAGTTACGAAATCCAGGTTGAGTTACAAAAATTGCAAAATCTAAGGATAAAGGTTAAAGGTTAAAACATTCTGCTAGACACACAGACAGACAAAACATTCTGCTAGACACAGAGACAGACAAAACATTCTGCTAAACACAGACAGACTAAACATTCTGCTAGACACAGAGACAGACAAAACATTCTGCTAAACACAGACAGACTAAACATTCTGCTAGACACAGAGACAGACAAAACATTCTGCTAGACACAGAGACAGACAAAACATTCTGCTAGACACAGAGACAGACAAAACATTCTGCTAAACACAGACAGACTAAACATTCTGTGAAACACAGAGACAGACTAAACATTCTGCTAGACAAACAGACTAAACATTCTGTGAAACACAGAGACAGACAAAACATTCTGCTAAACACAAAGACAGACAAAACATTCTGCTAAACACAGACAAACTAAAGATTCTGCTAGACAAACAGACTAAACATTCTGCTAGACACAGAGACAGACTAAACATTCTGCTAAACACAGAGACAGACAAAATATTCTGCTAAACACAGAGACAGACAAAACATTCTGCTAAACACAGAGACAGACAAAACATTTTGCTAGACAAACAGACTAAACATTCTGCTAGACACAGAGACAGACAAAACATTCTGCTAAACACAGACAGACTAAAGATTCTGCGAAACACAGAGACAGACTAAAAATTCTGCTAAACACAGAGACAGACAAAACATTCTGCTAGACAAACAGACAAAACATTCTGCTAAACACAGAGACA
Source organism: Salvelinus namaycush (assembly GCF_016432855.1). Classification (NCBI taxonomy): domain Eukaryota; kingdom Metazoa; phylum Chordata; class Actinopteri; order Salmoniformes; family Salmonidae; genus Salvelinus; species Salvelinus namaycush. Next base: position 21,443,831 of record NC_052338.1, on the reverse strand, counting down.
GACAAAGGCAGTCAGAATCATCAATAATGCAACAACTAATGAATAAACACAGAGATGATAACAATTCACTTCTGCATTGTCCATAATTCATTTTTACCAAAGTTTTCTGTGAGTATAATCCTTGCCAAGGTTATTTGCTAAGCTCATTTTTGACGGAGGGGCTCTGGGAAGATAAAGGAGCGGAGGAGAACGATGGGAACCTAAAAGGTATTATCTGAGTTCAGGAGGTGATGAACCACTGATGGATTTGAACATTTTCAATTAGATAAGAGAAGGTTACTGGAACAGGACACACACACAGACAGGCATGTATGCACCCGCACACACACACGCACACACCCACAAACACAAACACAGACACGCGCACACACACACATAAATGCAGACACACACACACACACACACACATAAACGTGTGGTTTCACACACAGATAGATACACGCACGTGCATACACACACACAAACACACCCACAAAGTTCAGCAGAGAGAAAAGGATGATGAAGTTTGACCATTTTTAGTGGTGGAGGAGATTGCATGTGAATTTATCCCTGCCATGCTGTCCGGTTGGGGTGTCAGAATGCAAGTAATGATGAGGATTTATACTGTGGTCTTTGCTTGAGCAGCCTGATTAAACAACCTTGTGACAGGCTGCCTGATCCAACAACCTGGGGTGTCAGGCTGCCTGAACCAACAACCTGGGGTGACAGGCTGCCTGATCCAACAACCTGGGGTGACAGGCTGCCTGATCCAACAACCTGGGGTGACAGGCTGCCTGACCCAACAACCTGGGGTGACAGGCTGCCTGACCCAACAACCTGGGGTGACAGGCTGCCTGACCCAACAACCTGGGGTGACAGGCTGCCTGATCCAACAACCTGGGGTGACAGGGTGCCTGTATTATAATACAATATGAATTGGAACACGTAAAAATGTCATTCTACACCGTCTTAACTTTCACAAACACCTGAAAAGCCCGTTTGTATTTTTATTTCCTAAATACATTTAAAATGTATTGGAAGCAGGTCATCAAGTCGTTTCACATGTCATGTTTTCAAGTAGGGAAGACTCACACCAATACAGCCTTCATTTCAATATAATATGAAATACTGTACAGTTTTTCCCAAAAATCACACATACCCTGCAATCCAGATCTCTACCGAGTGAGTTCTAAGAATGGTCCTAGCCCGGTAAGGTATGATCATGGAAGAGCAGGAATATGAATGTAATATTTGTGTAGATTGTAATGGCAGCAGTGTCCCGGCTTGTTCTATTAACATAATATTACGTAGTGTTACTGGGAGTGTCTGGAACCGCTCGTACTGCAGACCAGAGTCTCTTCTCTCAGGCATTCAGGACACAGACAGACAGGTGGTTTATAATGCATCCCTGGCATCATGGGAAGAAAGACACCACTAAGTAAGAAACAGACAGACTGTATAAGGTCACTCTACACCCAGTCTGCACAGTATACACTCCTCCCTGACACACGCGCGCACGCATAAACACACAAACACCCACACACACACACACACACACACACACACACACACACACACACACACACACACACACACACACACACACACACACACACACACACACACACACACACACACACACACACACACACACACACACACACACACACACTAACTTCTATAAGCCTCCAGTCATCACGGTAGCAGACAGGCAGACAGTGGCTGTATCACTCTGGTGGTGTATCTACCGTACCACTCTGGTGGTGTATATACTGTACCACTCTGGTGGTGTATATACTGTACCACTCTAGTGGTGTACCTACTGTACCACTCTAGTGGTGTACCTACTGTACCACTCTAGTGTTATATCTACTGTACCACTCTAGTGGTGTACCTACTGTACCACTCTAGTGGTGTATCTACTGTACCACTCTAGTGGTGTACCTACTGTACCACTCTAGTGGTGTTCCTACTGTACCACTCTAGTGTTGTACCTACTGTACCACTCTAGTGGTGTATCTCTGTACCACTCTAGTGGTGTACCTACTGTACCACTCTAGTGGTGTACCTACTGTACCACTCTAGTGTTGTACCTACTGTACCACTCTAGTGGTGTACCTACTGTACCACTCCAGTGGTGTACCTACTGTACCACTCTAGTGGTGTATTTACTGTACCACTCTAGTGGTGTATCTACTGTACCACTCTAGTGTTGTACCTACTGTACCACTCTAGTGGTGTATCTACTGTACCACTCTAGTGGTCTACCTACTGTACCACTCTAGTGGTGTACCTACTGTACCACTCTAGTGGTGTACCTACTGTACCACTCTAGTGGTGTATCTACTGTACCACTCTAGTGTTGTACCTACTGTACCACTCTAGTGGTGTACCTACTGTACCACTCTAGTGGTGTATCTAATGTACGACTCTAGTGGTGTACCTACTGTACCACTCTAGTGGTGTATCTACTGTACCACTCTAGTGGTGTACCTACTGTACCACTCTAGTGGTGTATCTACTGTACCACTCTAGTGGTGTATCTACTGTACCACTCTAGTGGTGTACTTACTGTACCACTCTAGTGGTGTACCTACTGTACCACTCTAGTGGTGTACCTACTGTACCACTCTAGTGGTGTATCTACTGTACCACTCTAGTGGTGTATCTACTGTACCACTCTAGTGTTGTACCTACTGTACCACTCTAGTGTTGTACCTACTGTACCACTCTAGTGTTGTACCTACTGTACCACTCTAGTGTTATATCTACTGTACCACTCTAGTGTTGTACCTACTGTACCACTCTAGTGGTGTATCTCAGTACCACTCTAGTGGTGTACCTACTGTACCACTTTAGTGGTGTATCTACTGTACCACTCTAGTGGTGTGTCTACTGTACCACTCTAGTGGTGTATCTCTGTACCACTCTAGTGGTGTACCTACTGTACCACTCTAGTGGTGTGTCTACTGTACCACTCTAGTGGTGTAGCTACTGTACCACTCTAGTGGTGTACCTACTGTACCACTCTAGTGGTGTACCTACTGTACCACTCTAGTGGTGTATCTACTGTACCACTCTAGTGGTGTGTCTACTGTACCACTCTAGTGGTGTATCTCTGTACCACTCTAGTGGTGTACCTACTGTACCAATCTAGTGGTGTACCTACTGTACCACTCTAGTGTTATATCTACTGTACCACTCTAGTGGTGTACCTACTGTACCACTCTAGTGGTGTATCTACTGTACCACTCTAGTGGTGTACCTACTGTACCACTCTAGTGGTGTTCCTACTGTACCACTCTAGTGTTGTACCTACTGTACCACTCTAGTGTTGTATCTACTGTACCACTCTAGTGGTGTACCTACTGTACCACTCTAGTGGTGTACCTACTGTACCACTCTAGTGGTGTACCTACTGTACCACTCTAGTGGTGTACCTACTGTACCACTCTAGTGGTGTATCTCTGTACCACTCTAGTGGTGTACCTACTGTACCACTCTAGTGGTGTACCTACTGTACCACTCTAGTGTTGTACCTACTGTACCACTCTAGTGGTGTACCTACTGTACCACTCCAGTGGTGTACCTACTGTACCACTCTAGTGGTGTATTTACTGTACCACTCTAGTGGTGTATCTACTGTACCACTCTAGTGTTGTACCTACTGTACCACTCTAGTGGTGTATCTACTGTACCACTCTAGTGGTCTACCTACTGTACCACTCTAGTGGTGTACCTACTGTACCACTCTAGTGGTGTACCTACTGTACCACTCTAGTGGTGTATCTACTGTACCACTCTAGTGTTGTACCTACTGTACCACTCTAGTGGTGTACCTACTGTACCACTCTAGTGGTGTATCTAATGTACGACTCTAGTGGTGTACCTACTGTACCACTCTAGTGGTGTATCTACTGTACCACTCTAGTGGTGTACCTACTGTACCACTCTAGTGGTGTACCTACTGTACCACTCTAGTGGTGTATCTACTGTACCACTCTAGTGGTGTATCTACTGTACCACTCTAGTGGTGTACCTACTGTACCACTCTAGTGGTGTACCTACTGTACCACTCTAGTGGTGTACCTACTGTACCACTCTAGTGGTGTATCTACTGTACCACTCTAGTGGTGTATCTACTGTACCACTCTAGTGTTGTACCTACTGTACCACTCTAGTGTTGTACCTACTGTACCACTCTAGTGTTGTACCTACTGTACCACTCTAGTGTTGTATCTACTGTACCACTCTAGTGTTGTACCTACTGTACCACTCTAGTGGTGTATCTCAGTACCACTCTAGTGGTGTACCTACTGTACCACTTTAGTGGTGTATCTACTGTACCACTCTAGTGGTGAATCTACTGTACCACTCTAGTGGTGTATCTCAGTACCACTCTAGTGGTGTACCTACTGTACCACTCTAGTGGTGTACCTACTGTACCACTCTAGTGGTGTACCTACTGTACCACTCTAGTGGTGTATCTACTGTACCACTCTAGTGGTGTATCTCTGTACCACTCTAGTGGTGTACCTACTGTACCACTCTAGTGGTGTACCTACTGTACCAATCTAGTGGTGTACCTACTGTACCACTCTAGTGTTATATCTACTGTACCACTCTAGTGGTGTACCTACTGTACCACTCTAGTGGTGTATCTACTGTACCACTCTAGTGGTGTACCTACTGTACCACTCTAGTGGTGTTCCTACTGTACCACTCTAGTGTTGTACCTACTGTACCACTCTAGTGTTGTATCTACTGTACCACTCTAGTGGTGTACCTACTGTACCACTCTAGTGGTGTACCTACTGTACCACTCTAGTGGTGTACCTACTGTACCACTCTAGTGGTGTACCTACTGTACCACTCTAGCAGTGTACCTACTGTACCACTCTAGTGGTGTACCTACTGTACCACTCTAGTGGTGTACCTACTGTACCACTCTAGTGGTGTACCTACTGTACCACTCTAGTGGTGTACCTACTGTACCACTCTAGTGGTGTAGCTACTGTACCACTCTAGTGGTGTACCTACTGTACCACTCTAGTGGTGTACCTACTGTACCACTCTAGTGGTGTATCTACTGTACCACTCTAGTGGTGTGTCTACTGTACCACTCTAGTGGTGTATCTCTGTACCACTCTAGTGGTGTACCTACTGTACCAATCTAGTGGTGTACCTACTGTACCACTCTAGTGTTATATCTACTGTACCACTCTAGTGGTGTACCTACTGTACCACTCTAGTGGTGTATCTACTGTACCACTCTAGTGGTGTACCTACTGTACCACTCTAGTGGTGTTCCTACTGTACCACTCTAGTGTTGTACCTACTGTACCACTCTAGTGTTGTATCTACTGTACCACTCTAGTGGTGTACCTACTGTACCACTCTAGTGGTGTACCTACTGTACCACTCTAGTGGTGTACCTACTGTACCACTCTAGTGGTGTACCTACTGTACCACTCTAGCAGTGTACCTACTGTACCACTCTAGTGGTGTATCTCTGTACCACTCTAGTGGTGTACCTACTGTACCACTCTAGTGGTGTACCTACTGTACCACTCTAGTGTTGTACCTACTGTACCACTCTAGTGGTGTACCTACTGTACCACTCCAGTGGTGTACCTACTGTACCACTCTAGTGGTGTATTTACTGTACCACTCTAGTGGTGTATCTACTGTACCACTCTAGTGTTGTACCTACTGTACCACTCTAGTGGTGTATCTACTGTACCACTCTAGTGGTCTACCTACTGTACCACTCTAGTGGTGTACCTACTGTACCACTCTAGTGGTGTACCTACTGTACCACTCTAGTGGTGTATCTACTGTACCACTCTAGTGTTGTACCTACTGTACCACTCTAGTGGTGTACCTACTGTACCACTCTAGTGGTGTATCTAATGTACGACTCTAGTGGTGTACCTACTGTACCACTCTAGTGGTGTATCTACTGTACCACTCTAGTGGTGTACCTACTGTACCACTCTAGTGGTGTACCTACTGTACCACTCTAGTGGTGTATCTACTGTACCACTCTAGTGGTGTATCTACTGTACCACTCTAGTGTTGTACCTACTGTACCACTCTAGTGGTGTACCTACTGTACCACTCTAGTGGTGTACCTACTGTACCACTCTAGTGGTGTATCTACTGTACCACTCTAGTGGTGTATCTACTGTACCACTCTAGTGTTGTACCTACTGTACCACTCTAGTGTTGTACCTACTGTACCACTCTAGTGTTGTATCTACTGTACCACTCTAGTGTTGTACCTACTGTACCACTCTAGTGGTGTATCTCAGTACCACTCTAGTGGTGTACCTACTGTACCACTCTAGTGTTGTATCTACTGTACCACTCTAGTGGTGAATCTACTGTACCACTCTAGTGGTGTATCTCAGTACCACTCTAGTGGTGTACCTACTGTACCACTTTAGTGGTGTATCTACTGTACCACTCTAGTGGTGAATCTACTGTACCACTCTAGTGGTGTACCTACTGTACCACTCTAGTGGTGTACCTACTGTACCACTCTAGTGCTGTATCTACTGTACCACTCTAGTGGTGTACCTACTGTACCACTCTAGTGGTGTATCTACTGTACCACTCTAGTGGTGTATCTACTGTACCACTCTAGTGTTGTACCTACTGTACCACTCTAGTGGTGTACCTACTGTACCACTCTAGTGGTGTATCTCTGTACCACTCTAGTGTTGTACCTACTGTACCACTCTAGTGGTGTTCCTACTGTACCACTCTAGTGCTGTACCTACTGTACCACTCTAGTGGTGTACCTACTGTACCACTCTAGTGTTGTACCTACTGTACCACTCTAGTGTTGTACCTACTGTACCACTCTAGTGGTGTATCTCTGTACCACTCTAGTGTTGTACCTACTGTACCACTCTAGTGGTGTTCCTACTGGACCACTCTAGTCGTGTACCTACTGTACCACTCTAGTGGTGTATCTACTGTACCACTCTAGTGGTGTATCTACTGTACCACTCTAGTGGTGTACCTACTTTACCACTCTAGTGTTGTACCTACTGTACCACTCTAGTGGTGTATCTACTGTACCACTCTAGTGGTGTACCTACTGTACCACTCTAGTGGTGTTCCTACTGTACCACTCTAGTGGTGTTCCTACTGTACCACTCTAGTCGTGTACCTACTGTACCACTCTAGTGGTGTACCTACTGTACCTACTGTACCACTCTAGTGGTGTATCTACTGTACCACTCTAGTGGTGTATCTACTGTACCACTCTAGTGTTGTACCTAATATACCACTCTAGTGTTGTACCTACTGTACCACTCTAGTGGTGTACCTACTGTACCACTCTAGTGTTGTACCTACTGTACCACTCTAGTGTTGTATCTACTGTACCACTCTAGTGTTGTACCTACTGTACCACTCTAGTGGTGTACCTACTGTACCACTCTAGTGGTGTATCTACTGTACCACTCTAGTGGTGTACCTACTGTACCACTCTAGTGTTGTATCTACTGTACCACTCTAGTGTTGTACCTACTGTACCACTCTAGTGTTGTATCTACTGTACCACTCTAGTGGTGTACCTACTGTACCACTCTAGTGTTGTATCTACTGTACCACTCTAGTGTTGTATCTACTGTACCACTCTAGTGGTGTACCTACTGTACCACTCTAGTGGTGTATCTGCTGTACCACTCTAGTGGTGTACCTACTGTACCACTCTAGTGGTGTATCTACTGTACCACTCTAGTGGTGTACCTACTGTACCACTCTAGTGGTGTATCTACTGTACCACTCTAGTGGTGTATCTACTGTACCACTCTAGTGTTGTATCTACTGTACCACTCTAGTGGTGTATCTACTGTACCACTCTAGTGGTGTACCTCCTGTACCACTCTAGTGGTGTATCTACTGTACCACTCTAGTGTTGTATCTCTGTACCACTCTAGTGGTGTATCTACTGTACCACTCTAGTGGTGTACCTTCTGTACCACTCTAGTGTTGTACCTACTGTACCACTCTAGTGGTGTGTCTACTGTACCACTCTAGTGTTGTACCTGCTGTACCACTCTAGTGGTGTACCTACTGTACCACTCTAGTGGTGTATCTACTGTACCACTCTAGTGGTGTATCTACTGTACCACTCTAGTGTTGTACCTACTGTACCACTCTAGTGTTGTACCTGCTGTACCACTCTAGTGGTGTACCTACTGTACCACTCTAGTGCTGTACCTACTGCACCACTCTAGTGGTTTATCTACTGTACCACTCTAGTGGTGTATCTGCTGTACCACTCTAGTGTTGTATCTACTGTACCACTCTAGTGTTGTACCTACTGTACCACTCTAGTGTTGTATCTACTGTACCACTCTAGTGGTGTATCTACTGTACCACTCTAGTGTTGTATCTACTGTACCACTCTAGTGGTGTATCTACTGTACCACTCTAGTGGTGTACCTACTGTACCACTCTAGTGGTGTATCTACTTTACCACTCTAGTGGTGTATCTCTGTACCACTCTAGTGGTGTACCTACTGTACCACTCTAGTGGTGTATCTACTGTACCACTCTAGTGGTGTATCTACTGTACCACTCTAGTGTTGTACCTACTGTACCACTCTAGTGGTGTACCTACTGTACCACTCTAGTGGTGTATCTCTGTACCACTCTAGTGTTGTACCTACTGTACCACTCTAGTGTTGTACCTACTGTACCACTCTAGTGGTGTACCTACTGTACCACTCTAGTGGTGTATCTACTGTACCACTCTAGTGTTGTATCTACTGTACCACTCTAGTGGTGTATCTCTGTACCACTCTAGTGGTGTATCTACTGTACCACTCTAGTGTTGTACCTACTGTACCACTCTAATGGTGTATCTACTGTACCACTCTAGTGGTGTATCTACTGTACCACTCTAGTGGTGTATCTCTGTACCACTCTAGTGGTGTATCTCTGTACCACTCTAGTGGTGTATCTACTGTACCACTCTAGTGGTGTATCTACTGTACCACTCTAGTGTTGTACCTACTGTACCACTCTAGTGTTGTACCTACTGTACCACTCTAGTGGTGTACCTACTGTACCACTCTAGTGTTGTATCTACTGCACCACTCTAGTGGTGTATCTACTGTACCACTCTATTGTCGTATCTACTGTACCACTCTAGTGGTGTATCTACTGTACCACTCTAGTGTTGTACCTACTGTACCACTCTAGTGTTGTATCTACTGTACCACTCTAGTGGTGTTTCTACTGTACCACTCTAGTGTTGTATCTACTGTACCACTCTAGTGTTGTACCTACTGTACCACTCTAGTGTTGTATCTACTGTACCACTCTAGTGTTGTATCTCTGTACCACTCTAGTGTTGTACCTACTGTACCACTCTAGTGTTGTATCTATTGTACCACGCTAGTGGTGTACCTACTGTACCACTCTAGTGCTGTACCTACTGTACCACTCTAGTGGTGTACCTACTCTACCACTCTAGTGGTGTATCTGCTGTACCACTCTAGTGGTGTACCTTCTGTACCACTCTAGTGTTGTACCTACTGTACCACTCTAGTGGTGTATCTACTGCACCACTCTAGTGGTGTATCTACTGTACCACTCTAGTGTTGTATCTACTGTACCACTCTAGTGGTGTATCTACTGTACCACTCTAGTGGTGTACCTTCTGTACCACTCTAGTGTTGTACCTACTGTACCACTCTAGTGGTGTGTCTACTGTACCACTCTAGTGTTGTACCTGCTGTACCACTCTAGTGGTGTACCTACTGTACCACTCTAGTGGTGTATCTACTGTACCACTATAGTGGTGTATCTACTGTACCACTCTAGTGGTGTACCTACTGTACCACTCTAGTGTTGTACCTGCTGTACCACTCTAGTGGTGTACCTACTGTACCACTCTAGTGCTGTACCTACTGCACCACTCTAGTGGTTTATCTACTGTACCACTCTAGTGGTGTATCTACTGTACCACTCTAGTGTTGTATCTACTGTACCACTCTAGTGTTGTACCTACTGTACCACTCTAGTGTTGTATCTACTGTACCACTCTAGTGGTGTATTACATTTACATTTACATTTAAGTCATTTAGCAGACGCTCTTATCCAGAGCGACTTACATTTAACCTTTTTTTATTTAACTAGGCAAGTCAGTTAAGAACAAACTCTTATTTTCAATGACGGCCTAGGAACAGTGGGTTAACTGCCTTGTTCAGGGGCAGAACAACAGATTTGTACCTTGTCAGCTCGGGGATTTGAACTTGCAACCTTTCGGTTACTAGCCCAACGCTCTAACCACTAGGCTACCCTGCCGCCCCTGCCGTATCTACTGTACCACTCTAGTGGTGTATCTACTGTACCACTCTAGTGGTGTATCTACTGTACCACTCTAGTGTTGTACCTTCTGTACCACTCTAGTGGTGTATCTCTGTACCACTCTAGAGTTGTACCTACTGTACCACTCTAGTGTTGTACCTACTGTACCACTCTAGCAGTGTACCTACTGTACCACTCTAGTGGTGTATCTCTGTACCACTCTAGAGTTGTACCTACTGTACCACTCTAGTGGTGTATCTCTGTACCACTCTAGAGTTGTACCTACTGTACCACTCTAGTGTTGTACCTACTGTACCACTCTAGTGGTGTACCTACTGTACCACTCTAGTGGTGTATCTACTGTACCACTCTAGTGTTGTATCTACTGTACCACTCTAGTGGTGTATCTCTGTACCACTCTAGTGGTGTATCTACTGTACCACTCTAGTGTTGTACCTACTGTACCACTCTAGTGGTGTATCTACTGTACCACTCTAGTGGTGTATCTACTGTACCACTCTAGTGGTGTATCTACTGTACCACTCTAGTGGTGTATCTCTGTACCACTCTAGTGGTGTATCTCTGTACCACTCTAGTGGTGTATCTACTGTACCACTCTAGTGGTGTATCTACTGTACCACTCTAGTGTTGTACCTACTGTACCACTCTAGTGGTGTATCTACTGTACCACTCTAGTGGTGTATCTCTGTACCACTCTAGTGTTGTACCTACTGTACCACTCTAGTGGTGTATCTACTGTACCACTCTAGTGGTGTATCTACTGTACCACTCTAGTGTTGTACCTACTGTACCACTCTAGTGGTGTATCTACTGTACCACTCTAGTGGTGTATCTACTGTACCACTCTAGTGGTGTATCTCTGTACCACTCTAGTGGTGTATCTCTGTACCACTCTAGTGGTGTATCTACTGTACCACTCTAGTGGTGTATCTACTGTACCACTCTAGTGCTGTACCTACTGTACCACTCTAGTGGTGTACCTACTGTACCACTCTAGTGGTGTATCTACTGTACCACTCTAGTGGTGTGTCTACTGTACCACTCTAGTGGTGTACCTACTGTACCACTCTAGTGCTGTATCTACTGTACCACTCTAGTGTTGTACCTACTGTACCACTCTAGTGGTGTACCTACTGTACCACTCTAGTGGTGTATCTACTGTACCACTCTAGTGTTGTATCTACTGTACCACTCTAGTGTTGTATCTACTGTACCACTCTAGTGGTGTACCTACTGTACCACTCTAGTGTTGTACCTACTGTACCACTCTAGTGGTGTACCTACTGTACCACTCTAGTGGTGTACCTACTGTACCACTCTAGTGGTGTATCTACTGTACCACTCTAGTGGTGTATCTACTGTACCACTCTAGTGGTGTATCTCTGTACCACTCTAGTGTTGTATCTACTGTACCACTCTAGTGGTGTACCTACTGTACCACTCTAGTGTTGTACCTACTGTACCACTCTAGTGTTGTACCTACTGTACCACTCTAGTGGTGTACCTACTGTACCACTCTAGTGTTGTACCTACTGTACCACTCTAGTGGTGTGTCTACTGTACCACTCTAGTGGTGTACCTACTGTACCACTCTAGTGGTGTACCTACTGTACCACTCTAGTGTTGTACCTACTGTACCACTCTAGTGGTGTACCTACTGTACCACTCTAGTGTTGTACCTACTGTACCACTCTAGTGCGGACTGAGAGAGGACCTGTATGCGATTGATGGCTGTGGCTGATAAAATAGTTTCCACAGGGACTTGGCAATGACCGAGTCCATTTGGCAAGTCAACCGATACTGGAACAAATGTGTATGTATACTGTGCACATAAGGATTATCAGGATGAAGACCAGATGGTGGAGAGGGTAAGAGTTGTGAGTTGAGTTTAGGGGTGGTTGTGATTTGAGAGCTATGCTACCTGTAGGGTAAGTATAGATTCATGCACGCTTAGTGTGTGTCTTTCACAGTGATGCCCTGAAAGGGACGCATGCCCGCACTCACACACACACACTTAAACACACATTGTTACTTTGAAAGCTCTCTCACTTCCTCTCCTTAGTACCACTAGTGTTATCAGGATCAAAACCAAATGAAAGCAGAGAGAGAAAGTTAGAGAGCTAACTTATGTCAGACACCCACGACCTGGCTGAGTTTTCTGTCTCGTGTCATCCCCCCATGCACCATCTTTTAATCCCACCTTCCCCGCACATCAGACCACACATCTCTTCTTTTCTTTTATCACAAGATTCATGAGATACAACTGGGAAGCTATGCAGGGTTTTAGAGAGAGAGAGAGAGAGAGAGAGAGAGAGAGAGAGAGAGAGAGAGAGAGAGAGAGAGAGAGAGAGAGAGAGAGAGGACGGACAGACAGACAGACCAAATGTGAACGATCTGAGAGACAAGGCAAGAAGGGCGTTCTATGCCATCAAAAGGAACATAAAATTCCACATACCAAATAGGATCTGGCTAAAAATACTTGAATCAGTTATAGAACCTATAGGTTGTGTTGTCTAGGGTCCGCTTACCAACCAAGAATTCATAAAATGGGACAAACACCAAATTGAGACTCTGCATGTAGAATTCTGCAAAAATATCCTCTGTGTACAACGTAGAACACCAAATAATGCATGCAGAGCAGAATTAGGCCGATACCCGCTAATTATCAATATCCAGAAAAGAGCCGTTAAATTCTACAACCACCTAAAAGGAAGCGATTCCCAAACCATCCATAACAAAGCCATCACCTACAGAGAGATGAACCTGGAGAAGAGCCCCCTAAGCAAGCTGGTCCTAGGGCTCTGTTCACAAACACAAACACAGTCCCCGGACAGCAACACAATTAGACCCAATCAAATGATGAGAAAACAAAAGGATAATTACTTGACACATTGGAAAGAATTGACAAAAATCAGAACAAACTAGAATGCTATTTGGCCCTAAACAGAGAGTACACAGTGGCAGAATACCTGACCACTGTGACTGACCCAAAATTAAGGAAAGCTTTGACTATGTACAGACTCAGTGAGCATAGCCTTGCTATTGAGAGAGGCCGCCGTAGGCAGACCTGGCTCTCAAGAGAAGACAGGCTATGTGCACACCGCCCACAAAATGAGGTGGAAACTGAGCTGCACTTCCTAACCTCCTGCCAAATGTATGACCATATTAGAGACACATATTTTCCTCAGATTACACAGATCCACAAAGAATTCGAAACCAAACACGATTTTGATAAACTCCCCTATCTACTGGGTGAAATACCACAGTGTGCCATAACAGCAGCAAGATTTGTGACCTGTTGCCACAAGAAAAGGTCAACCAGTGAAGAACAATCACCATTGTAAATACAACCCATATTTATGCTGTGAGTGTAATGTTTACTGTTCATTTTTATTGTTTATTTCACTTTTGTATATTATCTACCTCACTCGCTTTGGCAATGTTAACATATGTTTCCCATGCCAATAAAGCACCTTGAATAGATATAGATAGATAGATAGATAGATAGATAGATAGATAGATAGATAGATAGATAGATAGATAGATAGATAGATAGATAGATAGATAGATAGATAGATAGATAGATAGATAGATAGATAGATAGATAGATAGATAGATAGATAGATAGATAGATAGATAGATAGATAGATAGATAGATAGATAGATAGATAGATAGATAGATAGATAGATAGATAGATAGATATTATTAGATAGATTATTCCCATGTTTCTCTCGGTGGTGTGTAGGACGGTTTGTGACTGCAGCATTCTGAAAACCTCTTTCTTTCTGGGTATGAGAGAAAACATTGCCCTAAATCTCCTCATCTGATGAAGGTGGTGGGCCCAGGTTTGGAAACAAACAATTGCTTAGGTCTGCCTGAGATAGATTTGATTCAGAGTTGTACATGCTTCTTCTGTGCCATGTAAGGACATGGATATTCACACCCATTGGTTTTAATTGTCCAGATCTGAAGCATTCTAATGAATTTGACATTTGGAGTTGTATTACATTATGATGTGGTAAATAATACTGTACCTACAGGCTCTTTGAGTTTACAGTTAGACCGTTCGGACTTCATCTTTACCCTACTATGTTTCCCTTTTCTTACATGCAGTACTGTATATCTTCACCTTGCCTCATCCGTCTCACTTTCTCTTCTTCTCCCTCTCCTGTAATCAATCATTCTGAAGTTTTTGGAGGGAGATATGATATCCAGGATGAGTGTAGAATGGGTGTGTGAAACCTCAAACTATAGTGCCTTTGGCATTACATTCCGGCTGTTGCCCTGGCGATAGGAGAGTGGAAGTAGAGATAAAAGTATTCATGATTTGATTGGGAGGCGATGGTGACTGCCTGATCACTACTACTACTGACTCCCTGATATCATTCCCTTCCACATCAAAGCAGCTTTTCCCGGGATAGGCCTCCCATATACCCCACAGAGATGACTCAGTACAAAGAGAGAGAGTCGACATACAGCTGTAATCGTTCTCTGGTGTTAGACTTCAGGGGTGGCCTGCAGGGGGTCCTCATATACCGACTGTAGCTACATTAAGGAAGAGCAGTTGGCCACTTTTCTCATATCCCACAGTCAGTGTCAGAGTTTTTGTATAGTTTTTGTATAGTTTTTGTATAGTTTTTGTATAGACAGGAATATTCACATTCTGTGACGCTCTTGTCAACCTTCAGCGATATGTTGATTCACTACCCTCTCTCTGTCTCAGTCTTTCCGCCACTCCCTCTCTCTTTCTCAATCTCTCTCTTCCTTAGACATACACACACATATGCACATGCGCAGCTTACAGACCACACATTAAATCGCTTTTGATGTAATTTCACCGACAGAGGAATGAAAGGTTGGAGGTTCTGGGCCTGGGGGGCGGCTGGGAGGGGGGCTGCTCTTCTGACAAGGCAGTTCCTCCGGCACTGTTTAGCATTTACGGTCTTCCTGCTAATTCTGAACCAAGGTGATCCAGTCTCGGTCTCAGGCTGAAATAGATTTGAAGTACTGCTTTCTCTACCTCGCCACATAAGTCTTCATTAGCCAATCCCCATGACCCGCACTAAACCCACATCAATATACCCCCCAGCCATCATCAATATACCCCCCAGCCATCATCAATATACCCCCCAGCCATCATCAATATACCCCCCAGCCATCATCAATATACCCCCCAGCCATCATCAATATACCCCCCAGCCATCATCAAAATACCCCCCAGCCATCATCAATATACCCCCCAGCCATCATCAATATACCCCCCAGCCATCATCAATATACCCCCCAGCCATCATCAATATACCCCCCAGCCATCATCAATATACCCCCCAGCCATCATCAATATACACCCAGCCATCATCAATATACCCCCCAGCCATCATCAATATACCCCCCAGCCATCATCAATATACCCCCCAGCCATCATCAATATACCCCCCAGCCATCATCAATATACCCCCCAGTAATCATCAATATACCCCCAGCCATCATCAATATACCCCCCAGTAATCATCAATATACCCCCCAGCAATCATCAATATACCCCCCAGCCATCATCAATATACCCCCAGCCATCATCAATATACCCCCCAGCCATCATCAATATACCCCCCAGCAATCATCAATATACCCCCCAGCCATCATCAATATACCCCCAGCCATCATCAATATACCCCCCAGCCATCATCAATATACCCCCCAGCAATCATCAATATACCCCCAGCCATCATCAATATACCCCCCAGCCATCATCAATATACCCCCCAGCCATCATCAATATACCCCCCAGCAATCATCAATATACCCCCCAGCCATCATCAATATACCCCCCAGCCATCATCAATATACCCCCAGCCATCATCAATATACCCCCCAGCCATCATCAATATACCCCCCAGCAATCATCAATATACCCCCCAGCCATCATCAATATACCCCCCAGCCATCATCAATATACCCCCCAGCCATCATCAATATACCCCCCAGCCATCATCAATATACCCTGCTGTCCTGTAGGCTTTGCCTGGCAGGTAGCCTCACACTTCAGTCCAGCTTTAATCTAGATTCTGTCACACAGTTTAAACACTGCACCAACTCATTGCCATTCACCTAGCCCTCCCTCTCACATCCCTCCCTCCTTCCCTTCCTTTGTCATCCAAATGCATTCTGTGCACCTAATACCATTAGGGATGTCCATATCTCAGGCCCTTTTCTAATGCATGGAAAAAGGGGTTCTTATATTGAGGGAATTTGTTAGCGTGCCCTATCTTCTTTCTCATTTTAGTTTTCCCCCAGTGAATTAATCTGGGCGGGGAAAAATATAAAACAGAAAACAAAACAAACATTGAGTATCTCAAAAGGCAGCCAAGCTTGAGCGCCAGAAAAATACCAAAAACTAAGCAAGAAAAGGGGCTCTGGGGTTCTGATGCGCTAAAACATGTTTTGATTCATTCTGAAGGATGTAGTGTTGGATGGAATCAAATACAGTACCCTGATGACATCCACCCTGGGCAGTTTCCTGTCCTACTTGTGGTAAACATACAGATGTGCAGATTGGTGAAACAATAGAGGGAAGCTGGAGTCCATATCAGCTGATCATGATCTCTTTTTACCACAACTGGCCATAATCTTTAGTTCGCTATCATCATCAACACAAACACATATGCACGTGCACACAGATACACACACACACACACAGTACACACATACGTCCTATAGCAACTTGTTTGTAGTATCCCTGACTGAAGCATCCTGGTTGTGGGTTTTTGTTCCTACGGTACACTAACACTAAGCTGGAGTGGGACGCAACATTCTATACTCAGCCACTAATCTCTGTCGACTTCCTGTAACACCTTTTATATGACAGGATCACACATCTCAAAGCCCTCAAGTCTGGATCACACACACACTGACAGACACACACACGGACACACACTGGCAAATACACACACACACACACAAAGACATAGACACACATACATACACACATGAACACACCCGGGATGCATCCAAAGGACGTCTTATCATCTCCACATCCTGTCTGTAAAGCAGCCAACCAGAAACTATAGAGGTGGACGGCCATCTTTTGTTCTGCACACTCCCGATATGCAGTCTGAATATGGTATTGAAATACCGCAAAGTACATTTTAAAACGCAGCCCACACTTTAACAAGATATTTCTTCTACCTTCTAGTTCACAAAAGTTACCTTGGTTGTCAGATACTATCGAAAAAGTTCTTGTAACTTTGTAAATAGTTCAAGCCGATCCTCTGCCCCCGTGGTCCCGTATGATCAGTCTGTGCAAGGAGCAAGGATTTGAAATGTTAATTAAGTACGAGGCCTTTGCCAGATAAAAAGGGAAAAAATGGGCAGAAAGTTGTATGTAATAGAAACTTTGAATCCAGTCAGGAAACTAAGATAGATTTCATTAATAATTGAAATATGGAGAAAAAGCTTGCTGGAGGATACTGTCTGCCACGTATGCTGCTTTTTAATTCAGTCAAGGTGAATAGGGTGTTCAAGGAACTGCGTGGAAATCAAATCAATAAGCTCTCCAATACCAGACAAGACACTTGTTGATGTACAAAAAATTATGGCAGACAACCAAGGCATAAACATCACATTATTGAAGATATAGAAGGAGAGGAAAATGACAGTGTTAATATTGTTTTCAAATGAAAGAGGGGCACATCTCCAAAGTTAATTTCCTGTCCAAAAGGACATTGTCACTACACTCTTAGGAAAAAAAATCCTATCTGTCCCCATAGGAGAACCCTTTGAAAAAACATTTTTGGTTCCATGTAAAACCATTTCTATAGAGGGCTGTACATGGAACTCAAAACGATGCTACCTGGGGACAGCCGAAGAACCCTTTGGAACCCACTTTTCCAAGAGTGTATACACCAGCCTTTAACCACAAGAGAGAAAGCATGCATGTGTGTTTGAGAGAGAGAGAGAGAGAGAGAGAGAGAGAGAGAGAGAGAGAGAGAGAGAGAGAGAGAGAGAGAGAGAGAGAGAGAGAGAGAGAGAGTTGCATTTCTGCTGATCTATCAATCACTATATGCATTCAGTCTGAAACCGCCATCCTAGAAGTCGTGACTTCAACATGAGGGACATTGTAGAAAACTGGATTGTCTCTAACATATCTAACCAAGTTGATAATGTCATAATGTAGGCTGGCTCTGGCCCAACCCATCGGTTTCTGGAACCAATCAGAATGGTCAGAATGTGTTCGCATTCTAGAAATCATCGGGGAGAAAGGAAAATCCACTCATCGTGGAGAAGACCATAGAGAGACAAAGAGGACATCATCAAGACCACGGTGAGACAGAGAGGACCACATCAAGACCATAGAGAGACAGAGAGGACCACATCAAGACCATAGAGAGACAGAGAGGACCACATCAAGACCATAGAGAGACAGAGAGGACCACATCAAGACCATAGAGAGACAGAGAGGACCACATCAAGACCACGGAGAGACAGAGAGGACCACATCAAGACCATAGAGAGACAGAGAGGACCACATCAAGACCACAGAGAGACAGAGAGGACCACATCAAGACCACAGAGAGACAGAGAGGACCACATCAAGACCATAGAGAGACAGAGAGGACCACATCAAGACCATAGAGAGACAGAGAGGACCACATCAAGACCACGGAGAGACAGAGAGGACCACACCAAGACCATAGAGAGACAGAGAGGACCACATCAAGACCATAGAGAGACAGAGAGGACCACATCAAGACCATAGAGAGACAGAGAGGACCACATCAAGACCACGGAGAGACAGAGAGGACCACATCAAGACCATAGAGAGACAGAGAGGACCACATCAAGACCACAGAGAGACAGAGAGGACCACATCAAGACCACAGAGAGACAGAGAGGACCACATCAAGACCATAGAGAGACAGAGAGGACCACATCAAGACCATAGAGAGACAGAGAGGACCACATCAAGACCACGGAGAGACAGAGAGGACCACACCAAGACCATAGAGAGACAGAGAGGACCACATCAAGACCATAGAGAGACAGAGAGGACCACATCAAGACCATAGAGAGACAGAGAGGACCACATCAAGACCATAGCGAGACAGAGAGGACCACATCAAGACCATAGCGAGACAGAGAGGACCACATCAAGACCATAGAGAGACAGAGAGGACCACATCAAGACCACAAAGAGACAGAGAGGACCACATCAAGACCACAGAGAGACAGAGAAGACCACATCAAGACCAGACCATGGAGAGACAGAGAGGACCACATCAAGACCACGGAGAGACAGAGAGGACCACATCAAGACCATAGAGAGACAGAGAGGACATCATCAAGACCATGGAGAGACAGAGAGGACCACATGAGACCACAGAGAGACAGAGAGGACCACATCAAGACCATAGAGAGACAGAGAGGACCACATCAAGACCATAGAGAGACAGAGAGGACCACATCAAGACCATAGAGAGACAGAGAGGACCACATCAAGACCACAGAGAGACAGAGAGGACCACATCAAGACCACAGAGAGACAGAGAGGACCACATCAAGACCATGGAGAGACAGAGAGGACCACATCAAGACCATGGAGAGACAGAGAGGACCACATGAAGACCACGGAGAGACAGAGAGGACCACATCAAGACCATAGAGAGACAGAGAAGACCACATCAAGACCATAGAGAGACAGAGAGGACCACATCAAGACCACAGAGAGACAGAGAGGACCACATCAAGACCACAGAGAGACAGAGAGGACCACATCAAGACCATAGAGAGACAGAGAGGACCACATCAAGACCATAGAGAGACAGAGAGGACCACATCAAGACCATAGAGAGACAGAGAGGACCACATCAAGACCATGGAGAGACAGAGAGGACCACATCAAGACCACGGAGAGACAGAGAGGACCACATCAAGACCATAGAGAGACAGAGAGGACATCATCAAGACCATGGAGAGACAGAGAGAACCACATCAAGACCATAGAGAGACAGAGAGGACCACATCAAGACCACAGAGAGACAGAGAGGACCACATCAAGACCACAGAGAGACAGAGAGGACCACATCAAGACCATAGAGAGACAGAGAGGACCACATCAAGACCATAGAGAGACAGAGAGGACCACATCAAGACCACAGAGAGACAGAGAGGACCACATCAAGACCATAGAGAGACAGAGAGGACCACATCAAGACCATAGAGAGACAGAGAGGACCACATCAAGACCACAGAGAGACAGAGAGGACCACATCAAGACCACAGAGAGACAGAGAGGACATCATCAAGACCATAGAGAGACAGAGAGGACATCATCAAGACCATAGAGAGACAGAGAGGACATCATCAAGACCATAGAGAGACAGAGAGGACAACATCAAGACCAGGAGAAATAGAGGTTTGGGCGGAAAGACAGACAGAAGGGAAGGAAACACTGCTGCTACCTCGCTCTCCAACCAAGGTGCATGAATTAGGGGGCGCAAACTGAAGTGAAGTGGAATTTCCACAACAGAAAGACAGAAAGACAGACAGACAAAATAATATCATCCTTCAGGGTCATATGATATGGTACAGAGAGAGACTATGGTAACAGGCATAACAGAGGCAATAATAATAATAATAATTTAGTGGGTGCTTATATTTTTCCTATTTGTACAAGTGTGTATTAATTGGAAATATGTTATTTACATATCCCAACACCACCTGAGAGTGGGTCACAGCCAGTGTCTGCAATTATCAGTGGCATCCCTGGAGCAATTAGTGTTTAATGTCTTGCTCAAGGACAGATTTGTTTTAATCTTGTTCGCTCTGGGATGGGCTACCAGCTGGGCTATCTGCTGCCCCAGAGGTAACAGGGGTAACAGAGGTATGATAACAGGGGTAACAGAGGTATAGTAATGGGGGTAAAACAGGTAACAGGGGTATGGTAAAAGGGGTAACAGTAGTAACAGAGAAAAAGGGGTAAGAGGGGTAAGAGAGGTACACAGAGGTAACAGAGATAACAGGGGCATGGTAACATGGGAAACAGAGGTGACATGGGTTACAGGGGTATGGTAACAGTGTTAACAGAGGTATGGTAACAAGGTAAAAGAGGAATGGTAACAGGGGTAACATAAGTAACAGGTGTAACAGGGGTAACATGGGTAACAGAGGTAATAGGGATTAACAGAGGTAAGAGGGGTACAGATGTCTCCCGGGTGGCGCAGTGGTCTAGGGCACTGCAACGCAGTGCTAGCTGCGCCACCAGAGTCTCTGGGTTCGCGCCCAGGCTGGGCTGGGTTCGCGCCCAGGCTCTGT
Source organism: Salvelinus namaycush (assembly GCF_016432855.1). Lineage (NCBI taxonomy): Eukaryota > Metazoa > Chordata > Actinopteri > Salmoniformes > Salmonidae > Salvelinus > Salvelinus namaycush. Next base: position 21,422,185 of record NC_052338.1, on the reverse strand, counting down.
CGCAGCCGGCCGCAACCGGGAGGTCCGTGGGGCGACGCACAATTGGCATAGCGTCGTCCGGGTTAGGGAGGGTTTGGCCGGTAGGGATATCCTTGTCTCAGTATGTAAAAATGTAATAAAATGTATGCACTCTACTGTAAGTCGCTCTGGATAAGAGCGTCTGCTAAATGACTAAAATGTAATGTAAAAATGTAACAGGGGTTGCTGGTTAAACAGAGATAACACAGGTAACAGTAGTAACAGTGGTAACAGAGGTAACAAAGGTAACAGGGTAAGAGAGGTAACAGGTGTAACAGGTGTATGAGACATAACAGGGGTAACAGAGGTAACAAGGGTAACAAAAGTAAGAGAGGTAACAGGTGTAACAGGTGTATGAGACATAACAGGGGTAACAGAGGTAACAGGGGTAACAAAAGTAACAGAGGTAACAGGGGTAACAAAAGTAAGAGAGGTAACAGGGGTAAGAGAGGTAACAGGGGTAAGAGAGGTAACAGGGGTAACAGAGGTAATAGGGCTAACAGAAGTAACAGAGGTAACAGGGGCAAGGTGCTGGACAAAGTGCAGAGACAAGTGGTCTTTTGTGAAGCAGAAGGTAATCTTAGCACCACAGGTTTAGTGTGAGGGTGGGTCTATGTTTGGTGAGGAAGCTGTTGTGCAATGGGTGCTTAGTTCAATTAGCTCTCACAGTCTTACTTCAGAATTAGGCATTCATCCATGTTTCTAAAAAGTCAAAATATGTTGTTTTGTCAAACTAAGTGTTTAAGGTTAAGTTTAGGCATTACATCTGATTTTTTTAAGGTTAGGGTTCAGTATAGGCATTAACTCTGAAATCTTAAGGTTAGGCATTACCTGAATGGTTAAGGTAAGGGTTAAGGTTTGGGATAAGCTTTAAAAGAAAAATCACAAATCAACTTTCTATCACTGGATTTCAACTTGCTACCTTTAGAATCTGAGGCAGCTGCTTATGGGTAGCCACCATCCCCATCCACAACACTCTAGCAAAAGCAAAACCTACTTGAAGGTAACAGCGCTCACTGTTGACCCTGGTGGCCGGTTTTCTTTTCATCTTCCGACGTCCTCAGATAGACGTTGAATACTGACTTAGTACAGTAGTGGTAGTTTAGTACTTTACAGTAGAGATAGGTAGTAACCAATGATGAAATTATTAATGGTGACAATGTATGATGGACTTATCAAACTGCAAAACTGTCCAACACTTCCTCTAATACACACACACACCCATACAAACACACAAACACACACACAGATAAATAGTGCTCCCCCACACAAAAAGTGGCAAACAGCTGGCTAACAACACCATAGATATGATTCACTGACCAGTCACACACACACACACACACACACACACACACACACACACACACACACACACACACACACACACACACACACACACACACACACACACACACGCCCCTTTGATGACCCTGATACAGTATATAGTGTTTCTGAAGTTGTAACCTGCAGTGACAGTTTGAGAGAGGTCAATAAAGAACAAAACAGCTGTTGGTGCTAAAGATGCAAGTATCAACTGATACACTTAACAATCTGCAATGGTGTACACTACAATACCCATCATTTTGTATATTGCAATGCAAGAACCTATATTGAGATCTAACTGTATGAGTCAGACCTGGTAACATTGTCCATGGAATCAATGCTCAAACAGATGCTGATTGCTCTCAGACAAACAAATCAATAACGGTTGAAAGGGAATTGATTCCTTTCTGTTGTTTATGCTGCCCAACTGTTTAGACATACACATGGACGCTGACACAGACACACACAGACACACACACACACTGTATCCCCCACACATAAACACAAATGCTGTGAACCACACAGAATACACCTCTACCCAATAGCGGAATCAAGTGAAACAGGCAACAAACTTCTTGTTTATAAGGAAAGATTTCGTTCAATTTATAATACTATGAGGTTTATGAGAAATTGGGCAACAGCAGCACAGTGATGAATTTAATTCCATTGGCCTTCCTAATGAATATATAATTGCCCTGAATTATTTGGATGCCGGAGAAAAAGACCAAAAGTCATAATTTCCCTCCAGTTTTTTCTGTTTTCTCTGTTATATTCAAATAAAGGCAATACTTGAATTCTAAACCTGTTTGTATTTGTTGGGATAATACAGCAGCATTTATTATGCCATTCCTGGAGGCAATGTCTTGTCAAGTGAAGGCATTTACCATCAACACATCAGGCTGAACCACATCAGGCTGAACCACATCAGGCTGAACCACATCATGCTGAACCACATCAGGCTGAACCTCATCAGGCTGAACCACATCAGGCTGAACCACATCAGGCTGAACAACATCAGGCTGAACCACATCAGGCTGAACCTCATCAGGCTGAACCACATCAGGCTGAACCACATCATGCTGAACCTCATCAGGCTGAACCTCATCAGGCTGAACCACATCAGGCTGAACCACATCAGGCTGAACCACATCAGGCTGAACCTCATCAGGCTGAACCTCATCAGGCTGAACCTCATCAGGCTGAACCTCATCAGGCTGAACCATATCAGGCTGAACCACATCAGGCTGAACCACATCAGGCTGAACCTCATCAGGCTGAACCTCATCAGGCTGAACCACATCAGGCTGAACCACATCAGGCTGAACCACATCAGGCTGAACCTCATCAGGCTGAACCACATCAGGCTGAACCACATCAGGCTGAACCGTCTGTAAACGTCACCATACCCAGCTGAAGAAATGTCAGTTGTTTTAAATTTGAAAACACTATCATTGTCATAGTTAGAAGTTGCATAAATGAGGATCAGTGGTAGAGACTTCATTGAACTCACCTGCACATTCATAATCATTTGCTGTGGGAGTGATGAAGATGTCAGCTTAAGAAAGAGGTGAAACCGGCCTCGGAGTCAAATGGCTTTGAGCTCTGTTAATAGACACAGGCGTCCGTTTTATCTTCAATAACCACAGTTTTAAATGCCATTCCAGTTCCCAAAAGAAATGTAATCATTTCCCTTCCGTGTGACAGGAAATAATCTATAATTACCGGGGGACATGGTGAGCACTGTGATTACTATAATTCAACTGCAGTGGTCAGAAAATTCTGGAAAAGACAGGTTTTAATATACTGAACCAAAATATAAGCGCAACATGTAAAGTGTTGGACCCATGTTTCATGAGCTGAAATAAAAGATCCCAACAAAAAGCGTATTTCTCTCAAATGTTGTGCACAAATTTGTTTACACCCTGTTAGTGAGCATTTCTCCTCGGAAAGATAATCCATTGAGGGCCTCCCGAGTGACGCAGCGGTCTAAGGCAATGTATCGCAGTGCTAGAGGCGTCACTACAGACCCGGGTTTGATCCCAGGCTGTGTCGCAGCCTGCCTGGGAGACCCATGAGGAGGCGTACAATTGTCCCAGCTTCATCCGGGCTAGGGGAGGGTATGGCTCTCTACCTTCGCCTCTCCCGAGTCCGTACGGGAGTTGCAGTGATGGGACTGTAACTACCAAATGGATATAATGAAAAGGGGTTGTAAAAGATAATACATCCACCTGACAGGTGTGGCATATCAAGTCGATGATCATTACACAGGTGCACCTTGTGCTGGGGACAATAAAAGGCCACTCTAAAATGTATAGTTTTGTCACACAACACAATGAATCAGATGTCTCAAGTTTTGAGGGATCATGCAATTGGCATGCTGACTTCAGGAATGTCCACCAGAGCTGTTGCCAGATAACTGAATGCAAATTTCTCGACCAAAATTTTGTTTTCGAGAATTTGGCAGTACGTCAAACCGGCCTCACTACTACAGACCACGTGTAAACCCGCCATCCCAGGCCCTCTATGTCCGACTTCTTCACCTGCGGGATCGTCTGAGACCAGCCAATGAGACCAGCTGATGAAAAACTGTGAGTTTGCAATCAAATAATTTCTGCACAAACTGTCAGAAACCGTTTCAGAGAAACTCATCTGCGTGCTCGTCATCCTCACCAGGGTCTTGACCTGACTGCAGTTTGGCGTTTCAACCGACTTCAGTGGGCAAATGCTCACCTTCGATGGCCAGTGGCATGCTGGAGAAGTGTGCTCTTCACAGATTAATCATGGATACAACTTTACCGGGCAGATGGCAGACAGCGTGTATGGCGTCGTGTGGGTGAGCGGTTTGCTAATGTCAACATTGCGAACAGTGTGCCCCATGGTGGCGGTGAGGTTAAGGTATGGGCAGGCATAAGCTACAGACAATGAACACAATTGCATTTTATCGATGGCAATTTGAATGCACAGAGATACCATGACAAGATCCTGAGGCCCATTGTCATGCCATTCATCCGCCGCCATCACCTCATGTTTCAACCTGATAATGCACAGCCCCATGTCGCAAGGATCTGTACACAATTCATGGAAGCTAAAAATGTCCCAGTTCTTCCATGACCTGCATACTCTCGAGACACTCATTGAGCATGTTTGAGATGCTCTGGATCAACGTGTACTGCAGCATGTTCCAGTTCCCACCAAAATCCAGGAACTTCTCACAGCCATTGAAGAGGAGTGGGACAACAGTCCACAGGTCACAATGAACAACATGATCAACTCTATGCGAAGGAGATGAGTCTCGCTGCATGAGGCAAAAGGTGGTCACAGCAGATACTGACTCGTTTTCTCTTCCACGCCCCTACCTTTTTTTAAGGTATCTGTAACCAACAGATGCATATCTGTGTGTTTGGACCATGACAGTTTGTTGTTGATGTCGACACCAAGGAACTTGAAACTCTCGACCCGCTCCACTACAGCCCTATCGATGTGAATGGGGGTGTGTTCAGCCCTCCTTTTTCTGTAGTCCACGATCAGCTCCTTTGTTTTGCTCACGTTGAGGGAGACATTGTCCTGGCATCTGACCTCCTCCCTATAGGCTGTCTCAAGCCTACCACTATTGTGTCAATAGCAAACTTGATGGTGTTGGAGTCGTGCTTTGTCACGCAGTCCTGGGTGAACAGGGAGTACAGGAGGGGACTAAGCACGCACCCTTGAGGGGCCCCCGTGTTGAGGATCAGTGTGGCAGACGTGTTGTTGCCTACCCTTAACACCTGGGGGCGGCCCGTCAGGAAGTCCAGGATCCAGTTGCAGAGGGAGGTGTTTAGTCCCAGGGTCCTTAGCTTAGTGATGAGCTTTGTGGGCACTATGGTGTTGAATGCTAAGCTGTAGTCAATGAACAGCATTCTCACATAGGTGTTCCTTTGTCCAGGTGGGAAAGGGCAGTGTGGAGCGTGATTGAGATTGCGTCATCTGTGGATCTGTTGGAGCGGTATGCGAATTGGAGTGGATCTAGGGTTTCCGGGATGTTGGTTTTGATGTGAGCCATGACCAGCCTTTCAAAGCACTTCATGGCTACCGACGTGAGTGCCAAGGGGCGGTAATCATTTAGGCAGGTTACCTTCGCTTCCTTGGGCACAGGGACTATGGTGGTCTGCTTGAAACATGTAGGTATTACAGACTCGGTCAGGACAGCTGGTGCGTGATGTCTAATATTAAAGAAGTCTCGAGGTATTGCTTGCCTGAGGTAGAGTACCTCATGATAAGCTGTCGACCACACTATGTACCAAGAGAGTTCTCATCTATATTATTTGTAGCCGTCTATTTACCACCACAGAACGAAGCTTGCACTAAGACCGCTCTCAACCGACAAAAAGACACACACCCCTCGTCTTACCAGAGGTAGCGTCTCTGTTCTGCCGGTGCATGGAAAATTCCGCCAGATCTATATTGTCCATTTCTTCATTCAGCCATGTCTAGGTGAAACATAAGATATCACAGTTTTTAATGTCCGTTGGTAGGATAATCTTAATAGTAGGTCATAAATTTTATTTTCCAACGATTGCACGTTAGCAAGGAGAATAGAAGGCATTCTGTCACATTGTTCGTAATAATGATGGTCGGACCAAGGCGCAGCGTATGTAGAGTTCCACATATTTATTAAAGAATAAAGTGAAACTTTAGCAAAGACAAAACAAATAAAGAATAAACGAAACATGACGACAATGCAGTGCTAACAGGCAACTAAACATAAACAATATCCCATAACCCACAGGTGGAAAAAATGCTACTTAAGTATGATCCCCAATTAGAGACAACGATAACCAGCTGCCTCTAATTGGGAATCATACAAATCACCAACATAGAAAATAAACCTAGAACCCCACATAGAAAATATAAACTAGAACAACCCCCAGTCACGCCCTGACCTACACTACCATAGAAAATAAAAGCTTTCTATGGTCAGGACGTGACACATTGGGAGTTTGCTTGCTCGCCTCCGGATTCTCAGAAGGATCAGAAGGATCCCCGATCTGCGTCCCTTTTTCCGGCGTCTTTTCTTCACGCAAAAGGCGTGGATCTGGGCCTGTTCCAATGAAAGCGGAATGTCCTTCTCGTCACCCTCGTTAAAGGAAAAAGTTCGTAGTGAGTAATCGCTTTTTTGATGTCCAGATTTTATTTTAGGTCATAAGAGACAGTAGCAGCAACATTATGTACACAATAAGTACAAAAATAACTTACACAAAATGAAAAAAAAATAACAAAATTGCACAATTGGTTGGGAGAATGTAAAACGTCAGCCATGTTCTTTGGCGACATCTAGCTTGTCGGATATAGAAGCATAAGCATTTTGCAACATGTGCATGTGACAACAACATGGTAGCAACACAACATGGTAGCAGCACAAAACATGGTACAGACATTATTGGGTACAGACAACAGCACAAAGGGCAAGAAGGTAGAGCGGTTAGCGGTTATTATATAAAGGTTTGGTTTGGAAACGTTTTCTCGCCTGGTCACAGACCGTAAAAGAAAAAGTTGAAAATAAGAAAAACTCGTAGGAGGTGAAAGCTATTTGAACTCCCAGAGTTGTGACATTATTCCATAACAGCGAGATGTGGGAGGAAGAAATGAATGCCCATTGCAAAATGCTCGCTAATGGCTGACAGGTTCAGGGGTTGTTTTTACGACTGTGTAATTATAAACTTCAACACTACCCTGGTCTGCGGCCAACACACACAGTGACCCATGCAGACGTTGCATTTTTAGAAGATGTAAATTGGTTATTTTCTATTGAATAGGATATGAATATGATTATCACCAGACTTAGCTTCTAAGTCTAGCTTCAAAGAGGGATTTATGAGAGCATCACTGATGAGTCTGTCTGTCTGTCTGTCTCTGTCTGTCTGTCTGTCTGTCTGTCTGTCTGTCTGTCTGTCTGTCTGTCTGTCTGTCTGTCTGTCTGTCTGTCTGTCTGTCTGTCTGTCTGTCTGTCTGTCTGTCTGTCTGTCTGTCTGTCTGTCTGTCTGTCTGTCTGTCTGTGCATGCGTGCGTGCGTCTGTGTGTGTGTGCGTCCATTTGTGCGTGGGTGTTTGTGCTTGTGTGATCATATGTGTGTGTTTACTTTTCCATATGGCTCCAGTAAAAACTGTGGAAGTGGAAGAAGCCTTTGTTTCCAGTGACAGTTTGTCTGGGCCGTAGGGAAGAGTAGACAGGACAATGAACAGAAGCACATCTTGGTTATTTTAGGCTCCAACCTGAAACAAGCAACCAAATGGACCATTAAGGGGGCAATCAAGGCGCTCATTGCTATGTCTCTGGAAAGAGTGAAGAAAGTAAACTGAAAATAATTCATAATTTATTGGTAAGAAGTCTAATTAACAAACACACTAGGTTGACAGGTTCTCTCTAGAGAATATAATTTTTATACATTTCTTAACTCTGGTGCCAGATACTGGACTCATTTAACTCCTGTAGTCATCCTCTCCTCTCCTTGTCACACCTCGCCCCTCCTCTTCTGTCCTCTCCTCCCTTCCCCTCTCCTCCATTCCCCTAACCCTCCTCTCCTCTCATGTCATCCTGTGACCTTGACTAGTGTCTGGCCACGAGGCGCTTCACCCTCACCCTCCACTGACCACTTCCTGAAAGCATCAGCTTTAGCATCAGCTTGATTTGGCCACTGGAAGCAAGAGAGGGAGAGAGAAAGTGAAAGGGCAGAAACGCAGGTGAGTTGAGCTCTTTGGGGGCAGTCGGCAGTAGGAGTTATGACAGAGAGAGTTGGTGGAGCGCTTCAGTGTTAATGCCTTCCATTATGTTTCTGGGCTTAGTTGCAGCGCCAACAACAGCTCTTAAGTGATTGGCTTTCTGCTTGGCGGAGTAAGAAGGCGGGCGCCGCTCGTAGCAGGTTAGAATCAGACCCTCGCTCTGTTATTCTAACAGCTGTTAAAACTTCTTGTCAATATGGGGGCGCTGTTTTCACTTTGGAAGAAATCGTGCCCAAATTAAACTGCCTCGTACTCTATTCTAGATCGTACAATATGCATATTATTATTACTATTGGATAGAAAACACTCTCAAGTTTCTAAAACTGTTTGAATTATATCTGTGAATAAAACAGAACTCATTTTGCAGCAAACTTCCAGACAGGAAGTGAAAAATCTGAAAACGATGCTCTGTTCCAGGGCCTGCCTATTGAATTGCCTTATATTTATGGATATGCATGCACTGCATACGCCTTCCACTAGATGTCAACAGGCAGTGGAAGGTGGAATGGGGTGTCTAGCTTGATCTGAGGTCGAACAAGAGCTCTTGGAATGACGTGTCCAGAATTTCCTTTCTCTACCTAGGCGCGGGAAGCACCTCCATATTGTCTTATGATAAGCGTTCGGTATACACGGCTAATATCTCCGGCTTTGTTTTTATTTGATACATATTAGAAAAACATCATAAAGTAGGTTTTTTCAACCGAGTTTCATCAGTTTATTCAACGTTTAATGGGACTTTTAGAGTTTTCCGTTCTCTGCGTCGAGAGAAATTGGGAACATCATCAACATTGGCTAGCCTTGTGGAGCGAATTCGACAGGAGAGAAGGACATTCTAAAACCAAACAACGATTTATTCTGGACCTAGGACTCCTTGTACAAGATTCTGATGGAAGCTCAGCAAAAGTAAGAACAATTTATGATGTTATTTCGTATTTCTGTGTAAAATGTTGAGTCCTATTATCCGCTGTTTTGGCGGGCGCTGTCTAGCTATAACGTAAGCTGTTTGTTATGGTAAAGTTATTTTTAAAAATCTAACACGGCGGTTGCATTAAGAACCAGTGTATCTTTCATTTGCTGTCCAACATGTATTTTTTAGTAAAGTTTATGATGAGTTCTTTGGTCAGATTAGGTGAGTGTCCAAACTAGCTCCGGACATTCTGGTGAATCGATGCTACATATTCACAATGTATAACCACGGTTTGCAGCTCTAAATATGCACATTTTCAAACAAAACATAAGTGTATTGTATAACCTGATGTTATAAGACTGTCATCTGATGAAGTTGGTCAAGGTTAGTGATTAATTTTATATATTTTGCTGTTTTTTGCGATCGCTACCTTTTGCTGCTAATAAATGCATTTGTGTGTTTGGCTATTGTGGTAAGCTAATATAATGCTATATTGTGTTTGCTGTAAAACACTTAAAAAATCTGAAATATTGGCTGGATTCACAAGATGTTTATCTTTCATTTGCTGTACACCATGTATTTTTCATAAATGTTTTATGATGAGTATTTGGGTATTTCACGTTGCTCTCTGTAATTATTCTGGCTGCTTTGGTGATATTTTTGATGGTAGCTGCAATGTAAAACTATGATTTATACCTCAAATATGCACATTTTCGAACAAAACATACATTTATTGTATAACATGTTATAAGACTGTCATCTGATGAAGTTGTTTCTTGGTTAGTGTCTAATTATATCTCTATTTGGTCGGTTTTGTGATAGCTACCTATGCGGTAGAAAAATGGTGAAAATATGCGGTTGAGTCTTTTGCTATTGTGGTTAGCTAACAGAAATACATATTGTGTTTTCGCTGTAAAAATCGGAAATGATGGCTGGATTCACAAGATGTTTATCTTTCATTTGCTGTATTGGACTTGTGATTTCATGAAAATTATATTATATGATATCCCTGTCGCGTTAGGCTAGGCTATGCTAGTCAGCTTTTTTGATGAGTAGGATCCCGGATCCGGGAGAGAGAAACGGTAGAGGTTAAAAGGGAGAGTGAAGTATGACAGCTCCTACCTCTTTGGCCAGGTGTACTACATCACCCACTAACCCAGTCTCTCACCCAGCCACCCTGCCTCTCAGCCACCATGCCTCCCAGACACCGTGCTGGAAAGTTAAGGGTGCCTTTCAAATCAGTGACTGCCCTGGGGTCCATTTCCATTACGTCTCCTTGATGCAGCAATTAATGCAGTGCCTCAGACAGTGCCTCAGACCGCTGCGCCCCTCAGGAGCCCATATGGAAACATATGTTTACATTGTTTTCACTATATATTTGACCTCTTGGGGATGTCATTAGAAAATATAATGTTAACTTTCACTGCTATGCGGATGACACACAGCTGTACATTTCAATGAAACATGGTGAAGCCCCAAAATTCATCGCTAGAAGCCTGTGTTTCAGACATAAGGAAGTGGATGGCTGAAAACGTTCTACTTTTAAACTTAGACAAAACAGAGATGCTTGTTCTAGGTCCCAAGAAACAAAGAGATCTTCTGTTGAATCTAACAATTAATCTTGATGGTTGTAAAGTCGTCTCAAATAAAACTGTGAAGGACCTCGGCGTTACTCTGGACCCTGATCTCTATTTTGACAAACATATCAAGAATGTTTCAAGGACAGCTTTTTTCCATCTATGTAACATTGCAAAAATCAGAAATCTTCTGTCCAAAAATGATGCAGAAAAATGTATCCATGCTTTTGTTACTTCTAGGTTAGACTACTGCAATGCTCTACTTTCCGGCTACCCAGATAAAGCACTAAATAAACTTCAGTTAGTGCTAAATACGGCTGCTAGAATCTTGACTAGAACCAAAAAATTTGATCATATTACTCCAGTGCTAGCCTCCCTACACTGGCTTCCTGTTAAGGCAAGGGCTGATTTCAAGGTTTTACTGTTAACCTACAAAGCGTTACATGGGCTTACTCCTACCTATCTTTCCGAGTTGGTCCTGCCGTACATACCTACACGTACGCTACGGTCACAAGACGCTGGCCTCCTAATTGTCCCTAGAATTTCTAAGCAAACAGCTGGAGGCAGGGCTTTCTCCTTTAGATCTCCATTTTTATGGAATGGTCTGCCTACCCATGTGAGAGACGCAGACTCGGTCTCAACTAAAATGTCTTTACTGAAGACTCATCTCTTCAGTGGGTCATATGATTGAGTGTAGTCTGGCCCAGGAGTGTGAAGGTGAACGGAAAGGCTCTGGAGCAACGAACCGCCCTTGCTGTCTCTGCATGGCCGGTTCCCCTCTCTCCACTGGAATTCTCTACCTCTAACCCTATTACAGGGGCTGAGTCACTGGCTTACTGGTGCTCTTTCATGCCGTCCCTAGGAGGGGTACGTCACTTGAGTGGGTTGAGTCACTGACGTGATCTTCCTGTCTGGGTTGGCGCCCCTCCTTGGGTTGTGCCGTGGCGGAGATCTTTGTGGGCTATACTCGGCCTTGTCTCAGGATGGTAAGTTGGTGGTTGAAGATATCCCTCTAGTGGTGTGGGGGCTGTGCTTTGGCAAAGTGGGTGGGGTTATATCCTTCTTGTTTGGCCCTGTCCGGGGGTATCATCGGATGGGGCCACAGTGTCTCCTGACCCCTCCTGTCTCAGCCTCCAGTATTTATGCTGCAGTAGTTTATGTGTCGGGGGGCTAGAGTCAGTTTGTTATATCTGGAGTACTTCTCCTGTCTTATCCGGTGTCCTGTGTGAATTTAAGTATGCTCTCTCTAATTCTCTCTTTCTCTCTTTCTTTCTTTCTCTCTTTCGGAGGACCTGAGCCCTAGGACCATGCCTCAGGACGACCTGGCATGATGACTCCTTGCTGTCCCCAGTCCACCTGGCCGTGCTGCTGCTCCAGTTTCAACTGTTCTGCCTGTGGCTATGGAAGGAACCCTGACCTGTTCACCGGACGTGCTACCTGTCCCAAACCTGCTGTTTTCAACTCTCTAGAGACCGCAGGAGCGGTAGAGATACTCTTAATGATCGGCTATGAAAAGCCAACTGACATTTACTCCTGAGGTGCTGACTTGCTGCACTCTCGACAACTACTGTGATTATTATTATTTGACCATTCTGGTCATTTATGAACATTTGTACATCTTGGCCATGTTCTGTTATAATCTCCACCCGGCACAGCCAGAAGAGGACTGGCCACCCCTCATAGCCTGGTTCCTCTCTAGGTTTCTTCCTAGGTTTTGGCCTTTCTAGGGAGTTTTTCCTAGCCATTGTGCTTCTACACCTGCATTGCTTGCTGTTTGGGGTTTTAGGCTGGGTTTCTGTACAGCACTTTGAGATATCAGCTGATGTACGAAGGGCTATATAAATACATTTGATTTCATTTGATTGCCAAAGCAAGTGAAATAGATAATAAACAAAAGTGAAATAAACAATAAAAAATGAACAGTAAACATTACACTCACAAAAGTTCCAAAAGAATAAAGACATTTCAAATGTCATATTATGTCTATATACAGTGTTGTAATGATGTGCAAATAGTACAAAAGGGACAATAAATAAACATAAATATAGGTTGTATTTACAAGGGTTTTGTTCTTCACTGGTTGCCCTTTTCTTTTGGCAACAGGTCACAAATCTTGCTGCTGTGATTGCACACTGTGGTATTTCACGCAATAGAAATGGGAGTTTATTTAATACTGATTTGTTTTCTTATTCTTTGTGGGTCTGTGTAATCTGAGGGAAATGTATGTCTCTAAGATATCCTTAATTTTGGGTCAGTCACAGTGGTCAGGTGCCACTGTGCACTCTCTGTTTAGGGCCAAATAGCATTCTAGTTTGCTCGTTTTTTGGTAAATTCTTTCCAATGTGTCAAGTAATTATCTTTTTGTTTTCTCATCATTTGGTTGGGTCTAATTATGTTGCTCTCTTGGGCTCTGAGCGTTCTGTTTATGTTTGTGAACAGAGCCCCAGGACCAGCTTGCTTAGGGGACTCTAATCCAGGTTCATCTCTCTGTAGGTGATGGCTTTGTTATGGAAGGTTTGGAAATCGCTTCCTTTTAGGTGTTGTAGAATTTAACGTCTCTTTTCTGGATTTTGATAATTAGTGGTATCGGCCTAATTCTGCTCTGCATGCATTATTTGGTGTTTTACGTTGTACACTGAGGATATTTTAGCAAAAAAAATTTTTTTTGCCAGATCCTAATTGGTATGTTGAATTTGATGTTCCTTTTGATGGCATATAAGGCCTTTCTTACCTTGTCTCTCAGACCGTTCACAGCTTTGTGGAAGTTACCTGTGGCGCTGATGTTTAGGCCGAGGTATATATCGTTTTTGTGTGCGCTAAGGCAATGGAGTCTAGATGGAATAAGTATTCCTGGTCCTGGCAACTGGACCATTTTTGGAACACCATTATTTTTGTGTTACTGAGATTTACTGTCAGGGCCCAGACAGGATCTGTGCAGAAGATCTAGATGCTGCTGTAGGCCCTCCTTTGTTGGGGACAGAAGCACCAGATCAGCAAACAGTAGACATTTGACTTCAGATTCTAATAGGGTGAGGACGGGTGCTGCAGCCCTCGCCAATTCGTTGATATATATGTTGAAGAGGGAAGGGCATAAGCTGCATCCCTGTTTCACCCCCTAGCCCTGTGGAAAGAAATGTGTGTGTTTTTAGCCAATTTTACCTGCACACTTGTTGTTTGTGTACATGGATTTTATAATGTCGTATGTTTTTCCCACAACACCACTTTCCATTAATTTGTATAGCAGACCCTCATGCCAAATTGAGTCAAAATATTTTTTGAAATCAACAAAGCATGAGAAAATGTAGCCTTTGTTTTGGTTTGTTTCTTTGTCAATTAGGGTGTGCATTGTGAATACGTGGTCTGTCATACAGAAATTTGATAAAAAGCCAATTTGTACATTGTCTTCACTGAGGAAATGTATGAGTCTGCTGTTAATGATAAGAGGAGCCAAGCCAAGGTTGCTGGTTTAGAGTTTTTAAATTTTCCCAGAAGAGGTTAGATTCTATGGATTCTTCGATTACATTGAGCTGATTTCTGACGTGCTTTCATTCTTTTTCCGTAATGTATTTCTGTATTGTTTTAGTGATTCACCATAATGAAGCCATAGGTTCAGGTTTTCTGGGTATCTATGTTTCTGGTTGGTTACGTTTCTCAATTTCTTTCTTAGGTTTTTCCATTCTTCATCAAACCATTTGTCATTGTTGGTAATTTTCTTAGGTTGTCTGCTTGAAATTTGATAGGGAAGCTGAGAAGTCTAATATACTGTTTAGGTTTTCTACTGCCAAGTTTACGCCTTCACTATTACAGTGAACATTTTGTCCAGGAAGTTGTCTCAAAGGGATACAATTTGTTGTTGCTGTCACACCCTGACCTAACTAAAATAATAATGAAAACAAAGATAACTAAGGCCAGGGTGTGACAGTTGCCTAATTGTTTTTTGGTTGATTTCCACACTACTTTCCTTCCAGCTATAGTATTTCTTAAAATTATTCAGTTACTTTGGCTTTGATGCCTCATGATTGAGCATAGCTCTATTCAAGCGGAGTATGAATTTGCTGTGATCTGATAGGGCTGTCAGTGGACTGACTGAACGCTCTAAGAGACTCTGTGTTGAGGTCAGTGATAAAGTAGTCTACAGTACAGTACTACTGCCAAGACATGAGCTATAGGTGTACCTACCATAAGAGTCCCCTCGAAGCCTACAATTGACTATGTACATATACCCAGCGTCCAACAGAGCTGCAGGAGTTGTGACACGTTTTTGTTGGTAATGTTGTCTTAGTTGTGTCTAGGGGTCAAATGGCGGAGGGAATGCTATCAGCTCCAGGTAGGTGTTTGTCCCCCTGTGTGCTGAGGGTGTCAGGTTCTTGTCCAGCTCTGGAAATTAGGTCGTCACAAGTACATGTCCCTGGGCCTGGAAATTGTTGATCTCCCCCTCTAGGATTGAGAAACTGTTATTGTAAAAGGTATGGGGATTCTATTGGGGGGATATAGGTAGCACACATGAGGACATTTTTCTCTGTTGAGATAATTTCCTTAATAATTTCTATCCATATTTAAATTGTTCCTGTTTTGAAAAATGTAATGGAGTGGGTTAGGTCTGCTCTATACCAAATTAGCATACCACCTGAGTCTCTTCCCTCATTCACACCTGATAGTTTGGTGGATGGGACTACCAGCTCTTTGTAATCTAGAGGGCAACCAGTGGATCCGTCTTCTTTATACCATGTTTCTTGTTGGAATATATTTGATGAAGTCTGGGTTCCTGCTCTTTAGGGCTAAGGTAGATGACCTCAGACCTTCCATATTCCTGGATGAGATAGTAAAAGCTTTGTGTTCCATAGTCTCTAGTGTTGTTTTTGTGTGGTTTAGTCCCGGACTATCACAGTACGTGTGAGCAGAGCATGTTGAGCATCTGATACACACCTCTCTGCTCACGGCCTGGGCATATGTCCTGCTGTCACGCTGAGGTTCTTTCCACAGGAGCGGGGGGCATGGGGTGGGCAGAAGGAGCATAGGTCTAATATGGGGGGGCCTATATAGGGTGTGGCCAGGGTTTGCTTGGGGTGGTCTTAGCTGGTTGGGGTGTGGCTGGTGATGCTGTGGTCTGTTTCTCTGTTGCTCCTGTGTGAGGTGCTGGGGCTACGGTTGAGGGTGACATCTTCCAAGTAGGGATTGCTGCCTTGTACAGGTGGACCTGGTCGTAAAGGCTGTTCAAGTCCAGGGTGGGGTGGCGGGCCAGGTAGACATTAGGTTTTGAGGCACAGTCTCGCGAAATGCTTGCATATGGTGGCAGTGTAAAAGTATCTTTGTGGTAGCAGGGTGGAAATAACCACTTATTGCGTTGGGGAAAGTGAAAGAAGCCTTTTCAATCACTCCCTTGAGTGCTGTGGCCACCCTTTCCTGCTGGGCCCTCAGGTCATTTGTGCCCATGTGAATTATGATGTGGCTGGGGGACCCTAGTCTGTCCTCTGACAACAGCTCCAGCACATGCCTCGTGTTTGGTCACCAGAGTTTAGCCACTTTGTGTTTGGGAAAAAGTTTATCCTCTTGAATGTATTTGCCATTTGAGTCAATGAGGAGCACAATCTCTGACACTTGTGTGTCCTCAGTGGATGTGGGGGGGGTTGTCAGGAGGGCTATCAGGTGAGCTGACAGGAGGGCTGTTGGGGGGGGGGGGGGGGGGGGTCTGTTGGGTTTGTGGGTCCTGTGTTGTCTGTTCCATTGCGGTGTTGAGGTTGTGGTCGGGGTCTGAGGTGGGCTGTTCTGCTGGCTTCTCTGGGGGAGTGTCCTGCTCTCTGTCACACCTCAGCTTTCTCACCTCTTCATTCAGTGTCATGTGTGACTCTAAGTTCTCTCACCTCAGTCCGAAGAGCAGCCAGCTCTCTCAGACAGCCGTCCATCTCTACCTTCTGCCCTCCGGGTCTTGTTGGGAGGGGTGTTGTTGTGCTGGTCGGTTTTGTGGGTCAATTTGTCTGGATTGTATGGACTAGCTCTCTGAGCTCCACCATGTCTCTCTCCAACTCTGTGAATTTATCCCTCTCAATGATGGTGGAGCAGTGCATTTGTGGGACCTGGGTGTGTTCAGTGCTGGGGGGGGTGGCTATCCTCGTCTGCAGGACAGTTTGAAGAGGTGTGATCAGACTCAGGATGGGGGAGTCATCACAGAGAGAGAACTTTTCCTGCTGTGCTCTCTTTTTGATCCCGTTAAAGTCCTGCTGGAACTGCATGGGGATGCCCTGCAGCATTACTGTCCTAGTGGTATGGGGATGCCCTGCAGCATTACTGTCCTAGTGGCATGAGGATGCCCTGCAGCATTACTGTCCTAGTGGTATGGGGATGCCCTGCAGCATTACTGTCCTAGTGGCATGAGGATGCCCTGCAGCATTACTGTCCTAGTGGCATGAGGATGCCCTGCAGCATTACTGTCCTAGTGGCATGAAGATGCCCTGCAGCATTACTGTCCTAGTGGCATGAGGATGCCCTGCAGCATTACTGTCCTAGTGGCATGGGGATGCCCTGCAGCATTACTGTCCTAGTGGCATGAGGATGCCCTGCAGCATTACTGTCCTAGTGGCATGAGGATGCCCTGCAGCATTACTGTCCTAGTGGCATGAGGATGCCCTGCAGCATTACTGTCCTAGTGGCATGAGGATGCCCTGCAGCATTACTGTCCTAGTGGCATGGGGATGCCCTGCAGCATTACTGTCCTAGTGGCATGGGGATGCCCTGCAGCATTACTGTCCTAGTGGCATGAGGATGCCCTGCAGCATTACTGTCCTAGTGGCATGGGGATGCCCTGCAGCATTACTGTCCTAGTGGCATGAGGATGCCCTGCAGCATTACTGTCCTAGTGGCATGAGGATGCCCTGCAGCATTACTGTCCTAGTGGCATGAGGATGCCCTGCAGCATTACTGTCCTAGTGGCATGAGGATGCCCTGCAGCATTACTGTCCTAGTGGCATGGGGATGCCCTGCAGCATTACTGTCCTAGTGGCATGGGGATGCCCTGCAGCATTACTGTCCTAGTGGCATGAGGATGCCCTGCAGCATTACTGTCCTAGTGGCATGGGGATGCCCTGCAGCATTACTGTCCTAGTGGCATGGGGATGCCCTGCAGCATTACTGTCCTAGTGGCATGAGGATGCCCTGCAGCATTACTGTCCTAGTGGCATGAGGATGCCCTGCAGCATTACTGTCCTAGTGGCATGAGGATGCCCTGCACCATTACTGTCCTAGTGGTATGGGGATGCCCTGCAGCATTACTGTCCTAGTGGCATGAGGATGCCCTGCAGCATTACTGTCCTAGTGGCATGGGGATGCCCTGCAGCATTACTGTCCTAGTGGCATGGGGATGCCCTGCAGCATTACTGTCCTAGTGGCATGGGGATGCCCTGCAGCATTACTGTCCTAGTGGCATGAGGATGCCCTGCAGCATTACTGTCCTAGTGGCATGGGGATGCCCTGCAGCATTACTGTCCTAGTGGCATGGGGATGCCCTGCAGCATTACTGTCCTAGTGGCATGAGGATGCCCTGCAGCATTACTGTCCTAGTGGCATGGGGATGCCCTGCAGCATTACTGTCCTAGTGGCATGGGGATGCCCTGCAGCATTACTGTCCTAGTGGCATGAGGATGCCCTGCAGCATTACTGTCCTAGTGGCATGAGGATGCCCTGCAGCATTACTGTCCTAGTGGCATGAGGATGCCCTGCAGCATTACTGTCCTAGTGGCATGAGGATGCCCTGCAGCATTACTGTCCTAGTGGCATGAGGATGCCCTGCAGCATTACTGTCCTAGTGGCATGAGGATGCCCTGCAGCATTACTGTCCTAGTGGCATGAGGATGCCCTGCAGCATTACTGTCCTAGTGGCATGGGGATGCCCTGCAGCATTACTGTCCTAGTGGCATGGGGATGCCCTGCAGCATTACTGTCCTAGTGGCATGGGGATGCCCTGCAGCATTACTGTCCTAGTGGCATGAGGATGCCCTGCAGCATTACTGTCCTAGTGGCATGGGGATGCCCTGCAGCATTACTGTCCTAGTGGCATGGGGATGCCCTGCAGCATTACTGTCCTAGTGGCATGGGGATGCCCTGCAGCATTACTGTCCTAGTGGCATGAGGATGCCCTGCAGCATTACTGTCCTAGTGGCATGGGGATGCCCTGCAGCATTACTGTCCTAGTGGCATGGGGATGCCCTGCAGCATTACTGTCCTAGTGGCATGGGGATGCCCTGCAGCATTACTGTCCTAGTGGTATGGGGATGCCCTGCAGCATTACTGTCCTAGTGGCATGAGGATGCCCTGCAGCATTACTGTCCTAGTGGCATGGGGATGCCCTGCAGCATTACTGTCCTAGTGGCATGAGGATGCCCTGCAGCATTACTGTCCTAGTGGCATGAGGATGCCCTGCAGCATTACTGTCCTAGTGGCATGAGGATGCCCTGCAGCATTACTGTCCTAGTGGCATGAGGATGCCCTGCAGCATTACTGTCCTAGTGGCATGGGGATGCCCTGCAGCATTACTGTCCTAGTGGCATGAGGATGCCCTGCAGCATTACTGTCCTAGTGGCATGGGGATGCCCTGCAGCATTACTGTCCTAGTGGCATGAGGATGCCCTGCAGCATTACTGTCCTAGTGGCATGAGGATGCCCTGCAGCATTACTGTCCTAGTGGCATGAGGATGCCCTGCAGCATTACTGTCCTAGTGGCATGAGGATGCCCTGCACCATTACTGTCCACCTCAATGTCTAGTATTCAGAGTTTCCACCCTGGGCCAATACCCTCTCTCTTGACATAGGGGTAGTGTGCTCTTATAGCACTGTGCCATGCCAGGGGATGGTCTTTGGGGGAAATTAAGTTGCTTACGTTCCCCTCTTTGTAGCAGTCAGCTAATAGTGTCTCTGTATTGTCCTTGAGGAGCTTTTTTTGTACTTATTCCTTGCAGTGTTATTTTTAATATCCACGGGGTACTGTATTGTAATGACCTCTGCACAGTGGGCTTCAAAGGCCTCTGCATTTGGGTGGGGGGGCTGTGAAACTCTCCTGCCATTGTTGGGCTCAAGTGTTTTCACACATCTGACTTCACACGTCAGTGCTAATGACTGCCAGCCAGTCAGTTCTGTTATTTACTTAGCTTTATATAACAAAATGACCTAGAGATTATTGTCTTTTACTTTTTGGCTTCAGAAGTAGTTTCAGACTGAATATTACTCACTCAGTTTTGTGTTGCATAATATTTCCAGGTTCTGCTGCATTTCTTCTGCAGGTTTTGGTTTGTTAGAAGTTTTTTCTTGATAGTCCTTGGTAGTAATATTCCATCATTTTGTCCTGTATAAGTCCTTGCAAAAAATATATATTTTATCTACATTTATTCAACTCTAATTCTATATTTTTGCGGAACTCAAGAGCGCATGAGCTCACTCTCTCTCCCTGTCTCTCTCCAGTCTAGTAGCTCTCTACCTTTG
Source organism: Salvelinus namaycush (assembly GCF_016432855.1). NCBI lineage: Eukaryota > Metazoa > Chordata > Actinopteri > Salmoniformes > Salmonidae > Salvelinus > Salvelinus namaycush. Next base: position 21,402,137 of record NC_052338.1, on the reverse strand, counting down.
GGCTCCCGAGTGGCGCACAATTGGCCCAGCATCGTCCAGGTTAGGGTTGGGGTAGGCCGTCATTGTAAATAAGAATTTGTTCTTAACTGACTTGCCTAGTTAAATAAAGGTTGAATAAAAAAAATGTAAAAACTTTTGCAGTCTAATAGCTCTGTCTGTCTCTCTCTCTGTGTCACTCTGTCTCGTTCTTTCTCTCTGTCTGTCTTTGTCTCTCTCTGTCTCTCTCTTGTTGTGTCTGTATCTCTGTCTCTTTCACTACCCCCTCGCCCTCTTTTTTTCTCACTCTGCCTCCCTTACTTACCATGCTCCAGGAGAGTGGGGGATAAATCCCTATCAAATCCAAAATAATTAGCCCAAATTATTAGCCAATGATCAACACCCGCTCTGGTTCTCACACTGCCTGCCGGACTGTCAGCCCAGCCACTCGTCTCTCTGCAACATCGCCCCACAATCTCCTCTCCGGGCTGTGTAGAAAGTGATACTCTCCGTTTTCGCACATTGCTCAACCTAGAAGGCTCATGAATTTAAAGTTTCTCGTGAATTTCCAATGCCAGCCAGAAGACTGTGGCACTATGGGCGTACACTCCACGGTGATGTCCGTATTCACAGTGACACCTCCTCAGTCGTTCAACCCTCGTAGAGGAGAGCAGTAAATTAAACGCAATAACATATTCTAAAAATGTGTATGCAACCAGTGAAATTTGATTTGAACTAAGCTTTAAACAGGTAGGTCCAGTGGGTGGACTATATCAGATGAGGATGTTGTCATATTGATAGACTACACCTAATTTACCATAGTGTGAAGAGAGATAACCTCTCCAGTGATGAGAATAGTGTCCTATTGCATGTTTCTGGGGCACTCCTCTAGTACGGTAATGTGTCTTCCTTACAAGTATGTGGATGGATTAGATCTTTCCATCTGACAATATTTGAACCTACAGAAGGGAGCGAGAAGAGAGCAAGGGAGGGGGAGAGAGGGAGAGAAGGGGAGGAGGAGGAAGAAAGAGACATGCAAACAGTTTATTCTAATCTGATAACACTCTTCTTTGTCATTAACCTCAGAGCGGCCTCAGCTGATCCAGTTTTACCTTTCTCTTTCTCCCCCTTCTCTCCTCCCTCTCCCGCTCTCCCTCTCCTCCCTCCCCAATAGGGAGGGAGAGGCCACTGCGATGAAGGAAAAAGGGAGTAGACAGAGAAAGAGAGAGAATATTAGATAGTGTGACATCTGGCATTCCGCTTCCATTCTTCTCCATGCACAGTCATCATTAAAGGTTCATCCAGTACCAACAGGCCACAAATACGTCCCTCCTCAGTGGTGGCACTACTGGTGTTACCACACATACTGTAGATGTAATGAAGAGGGAGAGCTGAAATAAAGAGAGAGAGACAGGTCTGTAGAAAAGGTGAGTGCAAGTCAGCCATGTATATGTGTGGAGGGAGACTGAGCTATATGCAAAACCATACAACAAACATCCTGATTTAAAATTTTAAAAAACATACAACAAAAATCCAAGATGGCATAGCAGTCAGACGTCTTTTGTCTTCGTCTTGTCGTGTCCCGTGTATATATCTTTATATATATATTTTTCTATCTTTTTTCTTCGCATATAGTTTTTTATATTTGTCTTAACCCTAACTTCAACATACTCTCCTGCAACCCGCCTCACCCAATGTGGTATGGATCTGCTATTTTCTTTACCTCCGAACCGGAACTGCTAGCGGTCATCAACTAACCTTTAGCCATGACAACTCCTGTCAGTCTGTACAGCGTGTTTCAACCCAGAGCTTATCAGACTTGTTTCTCTCCATATCACCAGATTCCTACCGCAAGCTCTGAACCTCTTCACCTGGATCACCTCAGCTAGCTAGCTGCTATCCGATTGTCTTCTCATGGCTAACGTCCCTGTCCCGAAGCAAGCACCAATTAGCCTGGAGCTAGCCTATGCTATGCCCATCTCCCGGCTAGCTGAAGAGGACCATCAGCCACTCCTTGGGCTACAATACCTATTTTGCCAATTGGCCTGGACCCCTTTTAATGCTGATACGGAGCCCCGCCAATCCATCACAACTGGACTACCGACGTAATCCGCCCTGAGGGGGATTTTCAACTGGCTCCTTTGTCGCGACATCCTCTGAATGCCCATCTGCTAGCCACGCTAGCCACGGCCTGCTAGCCGCTAGCCACTGCCTGCTAGCCACGGTCCGACCACAACTCTATCCTCCTGATTCCTGCTTACAAGCAAAAATTAAAGCAGGAAGCACCAGTGACTCGGTCTATAAAAAAGTGGTCAGATGAAGCAGATGCTAAACTACAGGACTGTTTTGCTATCACAGACTGGAACATGTTCCGGGATTCTTCCGATGGCATTGAGGAGTACACCACATCACTGGCTTTATCAATAAGTGCATTGAGGACGTCGTCCCCACAGTGACTGTATGTACAAACCCCAACCAGAAGCCATGAATTACAGGCAACATTCGCACTAAGCTAAAGGGTAGAGCTGCCGCTTTCAAGGTGCGGGACTCGGAAGCTTACAAGAAACCCTGCTATGCCCTGCGACGAACCATCAAACAGGCAAAGCGTCAATACAGGGCTAAGATTGAATCATACTACACCGGCGTCGATGCTCGTCTTATGTGGCAGGGCTTGCAAACTATCACAGACTTCAAAGGGAAGCCCAGCCGCGAGCTGCCCAGTGGAACGAGCCTACCAGACGAGCTAAATCACTTCTATGCTCGCTTCGAGGCAAACAACACTGAGGCATGCATGAGAGCATCAGCTGTTCCGAACGACTGTGTGATCACGCTCTCCGTAGCCGACGTGAGTAAGACCTTTAAACAGGTAAACATACACAAGGCTGGGGGGCCAGATGGATTACCAGAACGTGTGCTCCGGGCATGTACTGACCAACTGGCAGGTGTCTTCACTGACATTCTCAACATGTCCCTGATTGAGTCTGTAATACCAACATGTTTCTAGCAGACCACCATAGTCCCTGTGCCCAAGAACACAAAGGCAACCTGCCTAAATGACTACAGACCCGTAGCACATAGGTCCGTAGCCATGAAGTGCTTTGAAAGGTTGGTAGTGGCTCACATCAACACCATTGTCCCAGAAACCCTACACCCACTCCAATTTGCATACCGCCCAAACAGATCCACAGATGATGCAACCTCTATTGCACTCCACACTGCCCTTTCCCACCTGGACAAAAGGAACACTTATGTGAGAATGCTATTCATTGACTACAGCTCAGCGTTCAACACATAGTACCCTCAAAGCTCATCACTAAGCTAAGGATCCTGGGACTAAACACCTCCCTCTGCAACTGGAACCTAGTCTTCCTGACGGGCCGCACCCGGGTGGTAAGGGTAGGTAGCAACACATCTGCCACGCTGATCCTCAACACTGGAGCTCCCCAGGGGTGTGTGCTCAGCCCCCTCCTGTATTCCCTGTTCACCCATGACTGCATGGCCAGGCACGACTCCAACACCATCATTAAGTTTGCAGACAATACAACAGTGGTAGGCCTGATCACCGACAACGACGAGACAGCCTATAGGGAGGAGGTCAGAGACCTGGCCGGGTGTTGCCAGAATAACAACCTATCCCTCAACGTAACCAAGACTAAGGAGATGATTGTGGACTACAGGAAAAGGAGGATGGAGCACGCCCCCATTCTCATTGACGGGGCTGCAGTGGAGCAGGTTGAGAGCTTCAAGTTCCTTGGTGTCCACATCAACAACAAACTAGAATGGTCCAAACACACCAAGACAGTCGTGAAGAGGGCACGACAAAGCCTATTTCCCCTCAGGAAACTAAAAAGATTTGGCATGGGTCCTGAGATCCTCAAAAGGTTCTACAGCTGCAACATCAAGAGCATCCTGACTGGTTGCATCACTGCCTGGTACGGCAACTGCTCGGCCTCTGACCACAAGGCAATATAGAGGGTAGTGCGTACAGCCCAGTACATCACTGGGGCTAAGCTGCCTGCCATCCAGGACCTCTAAACCAGGCGGTGTCAGAGGAAGGCCCTAAAAATTGTCAAAGACCCCAGCCACCCCAGTCATAGACTGTTCTCTCTACTACCGCATGGCAAGCGGTACCGGAGTGCCAAGTCTAGGACAAAAAGGCTTCTCAACAGTTTTTACCCCCAAGCCATAAGCCTCCTGAACAGGTAATCAAATGGCTACCCGGACTATTTGCATTGTGTGCCCCTCCCATCCCGCCCAACCCCCCCAACCCCTCTTTTTACGCTGCTGCTACTCTCTGCATATCATATATGCATAGTCACTTTAACTATACATTCATGTACATACTACCTCAATTGGGCCGACCAACCAGTGCTCCCGCACATTGGCTAACCGGGCTATCTGCATTGTGTCCCACCCACCACCTGCCAACCCCTCTTTTACGCTACTGCTACTCTCTGTTCATTATATATGCATAGTCACTTTAACCATATCTACATGTACATACTACCTCAATCAGCCTGACTAACCGGTGTCTGTATGTAGTCTCGCTACTTTTATAGCCTCGCTACTGTATATAGCCCGTCTTTTTACTGTTGTTTTATTTCTTTACCTACCTATTGTTCACCTAATACCTTTTTTGCACTATTGGTTAGAGCCAGTAAGTAAGCATTTCACTGTAAGGTGAAATGGCCTGTTGTATTCGGCGCAAGTGACAAATAAACTTTGATTTGATTTGATTTGACCAGACTGCCCTTGACCAGCACAAAAACATCCTGTGAGGTACGGCATTATCATCAAATAGCCCCCCAGATATGCAACTTTTCAGGGAAGTTAGGAAACAATATGCACAGGCAGTTAGGAAAGAAAAGGCTGGCTTTTCAAACAGAAATTTGCATCCTGCAGCACAAACTACAAAAAGCTCTGCGACACTGTAAAGTCCATGGAGAATAAGAGCACCTCCTCCCAGCTGCCCACTGCATTGAGGCTAAACACTGTCACCCCCGATAAAACCACAATAATTGAGAATTTCAGTAAGCATTTTTCTACCGCTGCCCATGCTTTCCACATGGCCAACCCTACCCTGGTTAACACCCCTGCATCACCCACAGCAACTTGCCCAAGCCTCCCCCATTTCTCCTTCACCCAAATCTAGATAGCTGATCTGAAAGAGCGGCAAAATCTGGACCCCTACAAATCAGCAGGGCTAGACAATCTGGACCCCCTCTTTCTAAAATGATCAGCCAAAATTGTTGCAACCCCTATTACTAGCCTGTTCAACCTCTCTTTCGTATCGTCTGAGATCCCCAAATATTGGATAACTGCCGCGGTTATCCCCCTCTACAAAGGGGGAGACACTCTAGGCCCAAACTGCTACAGACCTATATCTATCCTACCCTGCCTTTCTAAGGTCTTCAAAAGCCAAGTTAACAAACAGATCACCGACCATTTCGAATCCCACCGTACCTTCTCGCTATGCAATCTGGTTTCAGAGCTGTTCATGGGTCACCTCAGCCACGATCAAGGTCCTAAACGATATCCTAACCGCCATCAATAAGAGACAATACTGTGCAGCCGTATTCATTGACCTGGCCAAGGCTTTCGACTCTGTCAATCACCACATCCTCATCGGCAGACTCAACAGCCTTGGTTTCTCAAATGACTGCCTCGCCTGGTTCACCAACTACTTCTCAGACAGATTTCAGTGTGTCAAATTGGAAGGCCTGTTGTCCGGACCTCTGGCAGTCTCTATGGGGGTGCCACAGGGTTCAATTCTCAGGCGGACTCTTTTCTCTGTATACATCAATGATGTCGCTCTTGCTGCTGGTGATTCTCTGATCCACCTCTACGCAGATGACACCAGTCTGTATACTTCTGGCCCTTCTTTGGACACTGTATTAACTAACCTCCAGATGAGCTTCAATGCCATACAACTCTCCTTCCGTGGCCTCCAACTGCTCTTAAATGCAAGTAAAACTAAATGCCTGCTCTTCAACCGATCGCTGCCCGCACCTGAACGCCTGTCCAGCATCACTACTCTGACTACTCGGTTCTGACTTAGAATATGTGGACAACTACAAATACCTAGATGTCTGGTTAGACTGTAAACTCTCCTTCCAGACTCATATTAAGCATCTCCAATCCAAAATTAAATCTAGAATCGACTTCCTATTTCGCAACAAAGCATCCTTCATTCATGCTGCCAAACATACCCTCGTAAAACTGACTATCCTGCCGATCCTTGACTTCGGCGATGTCATTTACTAAATAGCCTCCAACACTCTACTCAGCAAATTGGATGCAGTCTATCACAGTGCCATCCATTTTGTCAACAAAGCCCCATATACTACCCACCACTGTGACCTGTATGCTCTCATTGGCTGGCCTTCGCTTCACATTCGTCACCAAACCCACTGCCTCCAGGTCATCTATAAGTCTTTGCTAGGTAAAGCCCCGCCTTATCTCAGCTCACTGGTCACCATAGCAGCACCCACCCGTAGCACGCGCTCCAGCAGGTATATTTCACTGGTCACCCCCAAAGCCAATTCCTCCTTTGGCCGCCTTTCCTTCTAGTTCTCTGCTGCCAATGACTGGAACGAATTGCAAAAATCACTGAAGCTGGAGACACATATCTCCCTCACTAACTTTAAGCACCAGCTGTCAGAGCAGCTCACAGATCACTGCACCTGTACATAGCCCATCTGTAAATAGCCCATCCAACTTCCTCATCCCCATACTGATATTTTTTTTTATTTTTTTTTTGCTCCTTTGCACCCCAGTATCTCTACTTGCACATCCTATTGAGTTTCAATTGGTTAGTGCTCCTATTGAGTTCCAATAGGTTAGTGCTCCTATTGAGTTCCAATAGGTTAGTGCTCCTATTGAGTTCCAATAGGTTAGTGCTCCTATTGAGTTCCAATAGGTTAGTGCTCCTATTGAGTTCCAATAGGTTAGTGCTCCTATTGAGTTCCAATGGGTTAGTGCTCCTATTGAGTTCCAACAGGTTAGTGCTCCTATTGAGTTCCAATGGGTTAGTGCTCCTATTGAGTTCCAACAGGTTAGTGCTCCTATTGAGTTAACAGGTTAAGCTCTCGACTCAGGACCACACACACTGCCATGGTGGTTTGAGCCTCAGCCTCTATGCCCTTCCAACTTGTTCCTCCTCTTCCATTGTCTATCCTTCTGTTGTACTATCCAATCTTTTAAAAATCTACAAAAGTACATCAGGAAGTTTGGAACACTTTTTAGAATGCACAGAGGCTACTTGTGGATTCTCCTCCGTCCATCAATAGTGCAGAGTCCTGACCGGACAGCAGGCTACTCCCTAACATGGCTACTCCTCTGCCCTCACACTCGGCCCTGTATCCCTGATAAGGCCTTGGTACAGGATAGCTCAAGAAATGTCTTATTTTTACACTGCACAGATCCTAGGCCCTGTTAGCATTGCATTGCACACACAGCACGTAAGCATACACACATGCACACAAGCAAGCATGCACGCATACTCACACCCTGGCCTTGAAGAGGCAACAAAACCAGGGAGACTAGCTACCTACTTATAGAATAATTACAAACACCACCACCCACCCTACTAGCCCATAGAGAACACAGCACTATGGTTTATCAACGCTTTATTATGTATTATTATGTATGCTAAAAGACTGCATTAGCAAGTAGGACAGTAATGATGGGACCTTGAATACCAAAATGTGTGTATATCATCTGCAAGGGAGAATATAAAATTGCTGTACTGTATATTCTGTTTGCCGATTTGCATAATAGCAGGAAGTAAATCAGTGGACAAAATGGCACACGTATTTCCTTTACATTTTTCATGACCTCATGTTTATGTATACGGTTAGAGTAGTAAGGCATATAGGCTAAGACTGAACATACAGTACAGTATATAAATACCTGTGTGACTGTGACTGTCTGTCATAGGCCTCTTCTGCCCATTTGCAGGTCTTGCTACAGTAGTAGGGGAGAGAGAGGGAGAGGAAGAAAGAGAGGGGATGGAGAGGTTGGCGTGTGGGTAGAGGGGATGGGAAAGGGGGAGAAAGAGCAAGATGTGGTAGAGGGAGAGAGGAGGGAGAGGAGGGAGAGGAGGGAGAGATAGAAAGAAGGGGGAGAGGGGTAGAGGTGGGAAAGGGGAAGAAGAGGGAGAGGAGGGAGAGAGAGAAAGAGCAAAGGCGGAGAGGAGGGAGAGGAGGGAGAGAGAGAAGGGAGAGGGAGAGGGAGAGAGGAAGGAGAGGGGGGAGAGGAGGGAGAGGAGGACGAGAGAGTAAGAGGAGGGAGAGGGGGAGAGAAGGGAGAGGGGAGAGGTGGGAGAGGACAAGAGGAGGGAGAGAGGGAGAGATGGGAGAGGGGAGAGGAGGGAGAGGAGCGAGAGAGAGCAAGAGGAGGGAGAGGAGGGAGAGAAAGCAAGAGGAGGGAGAGGAGGGAGAGAAAGCAAGAGGAGGGAGAGGGGGAGAGAGGGAGCGAGAGGAGGGAGATGGGGAGAAGAAGAAGGAGAAGAGGATGAGAGGAGGTAGAAGAGTAGAAAAGGTAAGAAGGAAGAGTGGGAAGAAGAAGGAGAGGAGGGGAGGTACCAACGTTCGTTTGTCTCAGTGCGTCACAGGCCCCCGGGCCTCATGGCAGACAAGCCGAGTGCACCGACATCAAAGCACACAAGAGTAGAAACGTGTCCTCTTATCAGACGCAGTCCCATTACCCAGCCCTGCATACATCTGAGCAGGGGGCACTCACTGCACCGCTACACAGTAGCCCCAGCAGCCCATGTCCCCATACACCCTTTTCCCCAGCCCCACGACACCACGCTGACAGCTAATTTAATTAGATGAGATAAATGACAGCAGAGGCTTCTGAGGTAAACTTTAAACTATGATTTCCTGGTGGTAATAGGAGAAAATGTGTTACTCTGCTGAAGAACATTGTGTGTGTGTGTGTGTGTGTGTGTGTGTGTGTGTGTGTGTGTGTGTGTGTGTGTGTGTGTGTGTGTGTGTGTGTGTGAGTGAGTGAGTGAGTGAGTGAGTGAGTGAGTGAGTGAGTGAGTGAGTGAGTGAGTGAGTGAGTGAGTGAGTGAGTGAGTGAGTGAGTGAGTGAGTGAGTGAGTGAGTGAGTGAGTGAGTGAGTGAGTGAGTGAGTGAGTGAGTGAGTGAGTGTGCCTGCGTGTGTGTGCCTGCGTGTGTGTGCCTGCGTGTGTGTGCCTGCGTGTGTGTGGGAAAATTGGTTTGCATGGATGGACCTGGGTAAATGAAAAGGCCAAGGGCAAATATAGAGACGCAATAGAGTCAAAGAGGAAATCTGGAGAATGACATTTAGGTCGGACTGGATGACGTCCTCGACACAATCAATCTGGATCCACTCTCTGAATGCCTCGTTCAGACTACAGATTGTCTTTGACGACGTGAGGAGAAGCGTTAGCACTGTGAAAGATAGGACTGCTATGGTAGTGAAAGTCTTCAAGTTTCCTATTTTCTCTATTCAAAAGGCCAAACACACTGCCTGAATGAACAGACTGATCTTTAAAACACAGATGTCAACCTGGGGCGGACAGAATGTGATAAATATTCATTATGTAGTTTAAAAGTCTTTGTCTTCTTGTTGTTCTTCTTCCACATTTTGCCTCTTGAAATAAATTAATGTACAAATGGGAGAGTGGTGAACTCAGAATCTCATTGTCTATACTATTGAAAGCCTGAAAGAGTGTAGAATGGCTGTTAGGCCAACAAAACCATGCAAGCAAACGTCAAACTATTTTAGTTGTTTTTTAGTCTAACATCTCAGATTTGATTATGTAAGACCAATGGGAGTGAAGGTAGGGGGGTACTGGAAGAGTGGACAGCTGTATCACTAGAGGCAGTTAGTTACCTGCTGTTTCTACCTCAGGTTGTTGTGGCTGTAGGCGTTGTTATGTACACAACGTCCTAACTCATACTATCCACATAGTAGCTGCAGCAAGCCTCTCAGCAGAATACTGTAGTGTGTGTGAGAGAGAGAGAGAGAGAGAGAGAGAGAGAGAGAGAGAGAGAGAGAGAGAGAGAGAGAGAGATCCAAAAAATGTCAAGCAGACAACCTACTGTAAGAAAATTAACAACAATGACAAAAGGTTTAATGAAGAATGCAACACCTAAGAAAGAAATTGAGAAACCTATCCAACCAAAAACATAGAGACCCAGAAAACCATACCCTTGTACACAAACATTTATTTAACTAGTTAAGAACAAATTCTTATTTACAATGACGGCCTACCCCGGCCAAATCCTGACAACGCTGTGACCAATTGTGCGCCGCCCTATGGGACTCCCAATCACGGCCAACCATGGACTGTAGTGACACCTCTTGTACTGAGGCAGTGCCTTAGACCGCTGCGCCACTCGGAAGCTCCAAGTGTGCTGTTAAAATTGGCAAAAAACAGACACATTTCTTTCCACAGGGCCGTGGAGTGAAAATGGGATGCAGCTTAAGCCCCTCCCTCTTCAACATATACTCTACCGGTCAAAAGTTTTAGAAAACCTACTCATTCAAGGGTTTTTCTTTATTTTTACTATTTTCTACAAAAACACAAAAAGCTTCTTTCTCTAAATTGTTCTGCACAAAATTGTTTACATCCCTGTTAGCGAGCATTTTCTCCTTTGTCAAGATAATCCATCCACCTGACATATCAACAAGCTGATTAAACAGCTTGTAGACATTTTCTAGTGAAGACATCCATAAGGGTTAAACAAATCAAAATATATTTTATATTTGAGATTCTGTTACGTCGATCGTTAGATGAATGAGACCAAAGCGCAGCGTGGAAAGTGTTCATGATTTTTAATACTGAACTCCGACAAAACAACAAAATACAAAACCGAACGTAAAGTTCTGCAGGGCTAGACAGCAACTATGCAAAAACAAGATCCCACAACTGAAGGTGGGGAAAAGGGCTGCCTAAGTATGATCCCCAATCAAAGACAACGATAAACAGCTGCTTCTGATTGGGAACCATACTAGGCCAACAAAGAAATAGAAACATTGATTTGCCCACCCAAATCACACCCTGACCTAACCAAATAGAGAATAAAAAAGGCTCTCTAAGGTCAGGGCGTGACAGATTCTTCAAATAGCCAACCTCATCGCTATTTGTGTTGTTCCATATGTGTTTTTTCATAGTTTTGATGACTTCACTATTATTCTACAATGTAGAAAATAGTAAAAATAAAGAAAAACCCTTGAATGAGTTGGTGTTTTGACCGGTAGTGCACATCAACGAATTGGTTAGGGCACTAGAACAGTATGCAGCACCCAGCCTCACCCTATTAGAATCTGAAGTCAAATGTCTACTGTTTGCTTATAATCTGGTGCTTCTGTCCCCAACCATGGAGAGCCCACCGCAGCACCTAGATCTTCTGCACAGATTCTGTCAGACCTGGGACCTGACAGTAAATCTCAGTAAGACAAAAATAATGGCGTTCCAAAAAAGGTCAATTTTCCAGGACCACGAATACAAATTCCATCGAGACACCGTTGCCCTAGAGCACACAAAAAAACTATACATACCTCGGCCTAAACAACAGCGCCACAGGTAACTTCCACAAAGCTGTGAACGATCTGAGAGACAAGGCAAGAAGGGCCTTCCATGCCATCAAAAGGAACATAAAATCCAACATACCAATTAGGATCTGGCAAAAAAAATACTTGAATCATTTATAGAATCCATTGCTTTTGTGGTTGTGAGGTCTGGGGTCCGCTCACCAACCAAGAATTCACAAAATGGGACAAACACCAAATTGAGACTCTGCATGCAGAATTCTGCAAAAACATCCTCCGTGTACAACGTAAAACACCAAATAATGCATGCAGAGCAGAATTAGGCTGATACCCGCTAATTATCAAAATCCAGAAATGAGCTGTTAAATTCTACATCCACCTAAAAGGAAGCAATTCCCAAACCATCCATAACAAAGCCATCACCTACAGAGAGATGAACCTGGAAAAGAGCCCCCTAAGCAAGCTGGTCCTGGGGCTCTGTTCACAAACACAAACACACCCCACAGAGCTCCAGGACAGCAACACAATTAGACCCAACCAGATGATGAGAAAACAAAAAGATAATTACTTGACACATAGGAAAGAATTTACAAAAAAACAGTGCAAACTAGAATGCTATTTGGCCCTAAACAGGGAGTACACACTCCTGACCGCTGTGACTGACCCAAAATTAAGGAAATCTTTGACTATGTTCAGACATTGAGCATAGCCTTGCTATTGAGAAAGGCCGCCAAAGGCAAACCTGGCTCTCAAGAGAAGACAGGCTATGTGTAACACTCGTCCTCCTCCTCGTCTGAAGAGGAGCATGGATCGGACCAATATGCAGCGTGGTTTGAATACATACTTGTTTTATTAAAGAAAGACAAACACGAAAAAACACTTGATAAACTACAAAATAATAAACGACGTTAACAGACCTGAACTTGTGAACATATAACATGAACGCACGAACAGGAAGGAACACACGAATGAAATGAACGAAAACAGTCCCGTGTGGCACAAACACTGACACAGGAACAATCACCCACAAACAAACAGTGAGAACAGCCTACCTTAATATGGTTCTCAATCAGAGGAAACGTAAAACACCTGCCCCTGATTGAGAACCATATCAGGCTAATTGAAAATGAACCCAACATAGAAACACATAACATAGAATGCCCACCCAGCTCACGTCCTGACCAACTAAACAAAGACAAAACAAAGGAAATAAGGTCAGGAACGTGACACTATGCCCACAAAATGAGGTGGAAACTGAGCTGTACTTCCTAACCTCCTGCCAAAAGATTGACCATATTAGAGACACATATTTCCCTCGGATTACAGAGACCCACAAAGAATTTGAAAACAAATCCAATTTTGATAAACTCCCATATCTATTGGGTGAAATACCACGGTGTGCCATCACAGCAGCAAGATTTGTGACCTGTTGCCACAAGAAAAGGGCAATCAGTGAAGAACAAACATCATTGTAAATACAACCTATATTTATGTTTATTTTCCATTTTGTACTTTAACTATTTGCACATCATGACAACACTGTATATATACATAATATGACTTTTGAAATGTCTTTATTCTTTTGAAACTTTTTTAAGTGTAATGTTTACTGTTCATTTTTTATTGTTTATTACACTTTTGTTTATTATCTATTTCACTTGTTTGGCAATGTAAACATACATTTCCCATGCCAATAAAGACCTTGAATTGAACTGAATTGAATTGAAATTGAGAGAGAGAGGGCGAGGGCGAGGGAGACAGAAAGGGGGGTAATGAGACTGATTTACAGTCTAGTATCGGAATTCTCTTTCAAAACGGAATTTCTCCCTGAGAAAATAAATAGGGATAAACCAAAAGCACCATATAGAAACCAGTGTGACAACTGTTAAATAAAATGACACGGAGCAGCTTTATTGAGCAAAAGATAACTGAATCTATAAAGGGAAAACATCAAAGCATCACCCGTAACCCAAGGCCATATATTTACATACAAAGGCCTATATACGTGTATAGCATAAGATTGCAATGGTAATATGCTGGTAAGAGGCAGTTGGGAACCCATTAATTACCTTTTACTGCAGTGGGCTACCGTAAATCAGGGTCACACAGAGTGTTTCTTGGTAGACTTAAACATATGTACTTTGAAACAAAAGTATACACCTGTCACACACGGATATGGGCTTAAAAAAAGAAGACACCTGTACCATGTCAGATATAGAGTTGAAATGTATTACATTTTGAGTTTGTGTCCCAATATTACACTTTATATACATCAGAGAAGACTGAAATATAACAAAACGGTTTGACATAGAAACATCGTATTTTCTGCTTTTTTAAATGATGTGATGTTTAATCATTATTAAATCATGAAAAATATTAATAACATTCCACCCATGAGGCCACTAGGTCATTTGACTGCAGGAAAGGGATACTAATGACAGCACTCTATCAAAACAATATTTTCAGTAGCATCTACACATCGTTAGAGTATAACAGAGGCTCAACACACCCACACAAACAATGGCATAGACAGAGAACATCCACACAGACAAGCATCACACTTAGAAACACACACAGGCACACACACACACATGCACACACACACAAACACACACAGATGCACGCACACACACACATCATCCGGCACAAACAGATAACAGTCCCACAGCGTGTTTTCATGAGATGAGAGAGGACTCAGAGGCTTTTACCTGTCTTTATACTATTACACATACCCTATGCCCTGAGTTTTACCTTCAACATAACATGAATCTACATTAGCAGCAAGTTAGCCACCATAATGTGTCCCATTAATCTTACAGGGTAATTCTGAAATGACACTGGGGATGCCTCCTTTAAAATGAGTAGAGTAGGAAAGGAGGAGAGGAGGGACGGAGGAGAAAAGGAGAAAAGGAGGAAGATGTGTGGAGGAGAGGAGGGAGGTGTGGAGGAGAGGAGGAGAGGAGGGAGGTGGGTGTAGGAGAGGAGGGAGGTGTGTGGAGGAGAGGAGGGAGGTATGTGGAGGAGAGGAGGAGAGGAGAAAAAAAGGAAATTAGGAGAGGAGGGAGGTGGGTGTAGGAGAGGAGGGAGGTGTGTGGAGGAGAGGAGGGAGGTATGTGGAGGAGAGGAGGAGAGGAGGGAGGTGTGCGTAGGAGAGGAGGGAGGTGTGTGGAGGAGAGGAGGGAGGTATGTGGAGGAGAGGAGAGGAGAAAAAAAGGAAATTAGGAGAGGAGGGAGATGGGTGAAGGAGAGGAGGAGAGGAGGAGAGGGGCAGAGGATGGAGGTGTGTGAAGGAGAGGAGGGAGGTGTGTGGGGGAGAGGAGGAGAAGAAGGAGGTGTGTGTGGAGGAGAGGAGGAGAGGATAAAGGAGGGAGGTGTGTGAAGGAGAAGAAGAGGTGGGTGGTGTGTGGGAGAGAGGAGGCGAAGAGTTAGATGTGTGTGGAGGAGAGGAGGAGAGGATGAAAGGAGGGAGGTGTGAGGGATAACCTGAAGAAATCTCAAATGTACACACACACACACACACGCACACACACCACTGGCATAGCGGAAAGTGTGGGGGCCCACAAGTCTTGAGGGCCCATGTGCCCATCATCTCACACCTATGTTTAAATTGTGCAACTTCTTTTATATATTTATTTAATTTTTCCACATAGCAAGCGAAGTGGTTGTGTTGTCCAATCTACATGGCTAGTAGGTGACTCAGACAGACTATATAGTTTTCATGTATCTAATTAGCCTATTTCTCAGCAGCGCTGGGAGCAAGACGCCTCGGCCTCCCCAGCCAACCAAAATTGGTTCTGTCCAGGTTCCCAGAACATTTGCTAGTGTGGAGTATTCTACAATGTTTCTTTTAGGTTGCAAAACATAGTCTCCTAGAGATGAACGTACTTTGGTGCGAAAAGTGCAAATCAATCCCAGAACAACAGCACAGGACCTTGCGAAGATGCTGGAGTAAACAGGAACAAAAGTATCTATATCCACAGTAAAACGAGTCCTATGTCGACATAACCTGAAGGCCGCTCAGCAAGGAAGAAGCCACTGCTCCAAAACCGTCATAAAAAAGCCAGACTACGGTTTGCAACTGCACATGGGGACAAAGATCATACTTTTTGGAGAAATGTCCTCTGGTCTGATGAAACAAAAATAGAACTGTTTGGCCATAATGACCATTGTTATGTTTGGAGGAAAAAGGGGGAGGCTTGCAAGCCGAAGAACACCATCCCAACCGTGAAGCCCGGGGGTGGCAGCATCATGTTGTGGGGGTGCTTTGCTGCATGAGGGACTGGTGCACTTCACAAAATAGATGGCATCATGAGGAAGGAAAATTATGTGGATATATTGAAGCAACATCTCAAGACATCAGTCAGGGAGTTGAAGCTTGGTCACAAATGGGTCTTCAAAATGGACAATGACCCCAAGCATACTTCACAAAGTTGTGGCAAAATGGCTTAAGGACAACAAAGTCAAGGTATTGGAGTGGCCATCACAAAGCCCTGACGTCAATTCTATAGAAAATTTGTGGGCAGAACTGAAAAAGCGTGTGCGAGCATGGAGGCCTACAAACCTGACTCAGTTACACCAGCTCTGTCAGAAGGAATGGGCCAAAGTTCACCCAACTTATTATGGGAAGCGTGTGGAAGGGTACCGAAAATGTTTGACCCTGTCACGCCCTGACCGTAGAGATCCTTTTTATGTCTCTATTTTGGTTGGTCAGGGCGTGAGTTTGGGTGGGCATTCTATGTCTGGTGTTCTATGTTGTCCTTGTTTTGTATTTCTGTGTGTTTGGCCTGGTATGGTTCTCAATCAGAGGCAGCTGTCTATCGTTGTCTCTGATTGAGAATCATACTTAGGTAGCCTGTTCCCACCTGTGTTTGTGGGTGATTGTTTTCTGTTTCGTGTGTTCACCTTACAGGACTGTTCGTTTGTCGTTTTGTTGTTTCGTCAAGTGTTTCATATCTTATTAAAGGAAATATGAACACTTACAACGCTGCACCTTGGTCCTCTTCTCCTTCTCCCGACGACATTCGTGACAGAACCACCCACCAACAAGGGACCAAGCAGCGTGGTGGAATGGACTCCTGGACATGGGAGGAAATCTTGGACGGCAAAGGACCATGGGCACAGCCGGGAGAGTATTGCCGCCCGAAAAAGGAGGTGGAGGCAGCTAAGGCGGAGCGGCGACGCTATGAGAAGTTGGCTCGAGGAAAAGTGCACGAGAGGCAGCCCCAGAATTATTTTTTTGGGGGGGGGCAGCACGGGGAGATTGGCGGACTTAGGTAGGATGACCTGAGCCAACTCCCCGTGCTTACCGTGGCGAGAGAGTGACTGGGCAGGCACCGTGTTATGCGGGGAAGCGCAAGGTGTCCCCAGTGCGCACGCATAGCCCGGTGCGCTACATTGCAGCTCCTCGAATCGGCCGGGCCAGAGTGGGCATCGAGCCAGGAGGGATGATGCCGGCTCAGCGCATCTGGTCTCCAGTGCGTCTCCTTGGCCCAGGGTATACTGCACCAGCCCTACGCACGGTGTCTCCAGTTCGCCAGCACAGCCCAGTGCGGCCTGTTCCAACTCCACGCACTTGCCGGGCTACAAGGGGGATCCAGCCAGGACGAGTGGTGCTAGCTCTGCGCTCGAGACCGCCAGTGCGCCTCCACGGTCCAGTGCATCCGGTGCCTCGGCCAAGGACAAGGCCTCCTGCATGTCTCCCCAGCCTGGTGGGTTCTGTGCATGTGCTAAGCTCTAACCCTCCTGCATGTCTCCCCAGCCTGGTGAGTCCTGTGCCTTCTCCCAGAGCCAGGCCTTCTGTGTGTATCTCCATTCCAGTGATGATCCATGGCAAGAAGCCTCCAGTGACGATCCATGGCAAGAAGCCTCCAGTGATGATCCATGGCACGAAGCCTCCAGTGATGATCCATGGCACGAAGCCTCCAGTGATGATCCATGGCACGAAGCCTCCAGTGATGATCCATGGCACGAATCCTCCAGTGAGGATCCATGGCACGAAGCCTCCAGTGATGATCCATGGCAAGAAGCCTCCAGTGATGATCCATGGCACGAAGCCTCCAGTGATGATCCATGGCACGAAACCTCCAGTGAGGATCCATGGCACGAAACCTCCAGTGAGGATCCATGGCACGAAGCCTCCATTGAGGATCCATGGCACGAAGCCTCCATTGAGGATCCATGGCACGAAGCCTCCATTGAAGATCCATGACACGAAACCTCCAGTGAGGAGTTATGGCACGACGCTTCCAGCGTCACCCTCTAGTCCGGAGCCTCCAGCGTCGCCCTCCAGTCCGGAGCCTCCAGCGTCGCCCTCCAGTCCGGAGCCTCCAGCGACGCCCTCCAGTCCGGAGCAGCCAGAGTCGCCCTCCAGTCCGGAGCAGCCAGAGTCGCCCTCCAGTCCGGGGCAGCCAGAGTCGCCCTCCTGTCCGGAGCAGCCAGAGTCGCCCTCCTGTCCGGAGCAGCCAGAGTCGCCCTCCTGTCCGGGGCCCGCTGCGAGGATCCCCGGTCCGGGGTTGGCGGTAAGGGTCCCCGCTCCAGAGGGGAGCGTATATGTATATACTGTACTAAGTGGGCCAAGACTAAGGTGGAGCAGGGTCCACGTCCCGCACCAGAGCCGCCACCGCAGTGAAATGCCCACCCAGACCCTCCCCTATAGGTTCAGGTTATGCAGCCGGAGTCCGCACCTTTGGGGGGGGGGGGGGGGGGGGGTACTGTCACGCCCTGACCATAGAGATCCTTTTTAGGTCTCTATTTTGGTTGGTCAGGGCATGAGTTTGGGTAGGCATTCTATGTCTGGTGTTCTATGTTGTCCTTGTTTTGTATTTCTGTGTGTTTGGCCTGGTATGGTTCTCAATCAGAGGCAGCTGTCTATCGTTGTCTCTGATTGAGAATCATACTTAGGTAGCCTGTTCCCACCTGTGTTTGTGGGTGGTTGTTTTCTGTTTTGTGTGTTCACCTTACAGGACTGTTCGTTTGTCGTTTTGTTGTTTCGTCAAGTGTTTCATATCTTATTAAAGGAAATATGAACACTTACCACGCTGCACCTTGGTCCTCTTCTCCTTCTCCCGACGACATTCGTGACAGACCCAAGTTAAACAATTTAAAGGCAATGCTACCAAATACTAATTGAGTGTATGTAAACTTCTGACCTACTGGGAATGTGTCGAAAGAAATAAAAGCTGAAATAAATAATTCTCTCTACTATTATTCTGACATTTCACATTCTTAAAATAAAGTGGTGATCCTAACTGACCTAAGACAATGAATTTTTACTAGGATTAAATGTCAGGAATTGTGAAAAACTGAGTTTAAATGTATTTGGCTAAGGTGTATGTAAACTTCCGACTTCAACTGTATATATATATTTTATCTATTGGTTGCTGATTGGTATGCTGTTGCATCAAAAATTGAAATAGCTGAGAGATCACCCCCCTATCCACATCGACGGGACAGCAGTGGAGAAGGTGAAAAGTTTGATGTTCCTCGCCGTACACATCACTGACAAACTGAAATTATTCACCCACACAGACAGTGTGGTGAAGAAGGTGCAATAGCGCCTCTTCAACCTCAGGAGGCTGAAGAAATTTGGCTTGTCACCTAAAACCCTCACAAACCTTTACAGATGAACAATTGAGAGCATCCTGTTGGTCTGTATCACCGCCTTGCATGGCAACTGCACCGCCCACAACCGCAAGGCTCTCCAGAGGGCGGTGCGTTCAGCACAACGCATCACCGGGGGCAAACTACCTGCCCTCCAGGACATCTACAGCACCCGATGTCACAGGAAGGCCAAAAAGATCATCAAAGACAACAACCACCGGAGCCAATGCCTGTTCACCCCGCTACCATCCAGAAGGCAGGGTCAGTACAGGTGCATCAAAGCTTGGACCGAGAGACTGAAAAACAGCATCTATCTCAAGGCCATCAGACTGTTAAACAGCAATCACTAACACAGAGAGGCTGCTGCTGACATACAGACTTGAAATCACTGGCCAATATAATAAATGGATCACTAGTCACTTTAATCATGCCACTTTAATAATGTTTACATATCTTGCATTACTCATCTAATATGTATATACTGTATTTTAAACCATCTATTGCATCTTGACAACTGTATGCCACAAGATCATTGCTCATCCATATATGTATATGTATATATTCTTATTGCATCCCTTTACTTAGATTTGTGTGTATTAGGTAGTTGTTGTGGAATTGTTAGGTTACTGTTAGATATTATTGCACTGACGGAGCTAGAAGCACAAGCATTTCACTACACTCGCAATAACATCTGCTAACCATGTGCATGTGACCAATAAAATTTGATTAGATTTGAAAACCAACTTTATAAGAGGTTTTAAAAATTGGTTCTATTTGACTCATCATTCCATGACGTACACTAAGGCATTGTTGACAAAATAGGTGGATGGATTTCAATGCATGATTAATATAATTCACCAATACATTTCTTGGTAGTGCAACAATATTGCTATCAGGTTGTAATTGTCACAGCTGGCCTGGTACATTGTTTGTTGCCTCCATTTGGTATGCACCGTTTCAGTTTCAATGGCTCAATATTTGGACAAAAACAAACAAATGTACCTAAGCCTGGGAATGTCAATACAATCAGACTAGCAAGGACAATGATCACAAGTCAGTCATAAAGTTGCTATTTTTGCTAGCATATTTATTTAAGTAGCAAGCTAAAAACAAGGAGCCTAACGTTAGCTAGATAGCTAGCTAGCTGCCAGGAGGATGTTAAGTCATTGGAGGAGTGGGTGAGTGACAGACTTTTTACCCTCATATCGTTTTTCAGTGGCTATACACAGATAAAGATGCATGTGTCATTTGGTTAGCTAACAAGAACTTGAACGACTATTTTCCAGTTAGCTAGCATATCTCAAATTTACTCTGGCTATCTAGCTAGCTACTCAGATTTCAGAGTACTCTCGTCTGAGCGTGCCAGAGCGCAGAATAACTGATTAATTTACAAATGAGCATAACCTGCTGAATATGACCAGTGTAGGTAAACATAGGCAAAAAAAAGTACTAGTAAATCACGAACGCTCTAGAGAACATGTAAACAGCCTAACCAACTCTGCTAAGGTGAGTAAAATGGTCAGAGGGTGTTTTCACATATACTTCACTTCCAAAAAACCGATCTCAGTGCAGAACAAGCCATTCAATCAGAATGTGTTATCGGACAGCTAGATATACTGTACCTACTTACATTTTGGAAACTAATAGATTGCATTTAAATAAAATATATGGGACATAATAATTGTAATCAGAAGATATTATTAACATGTACACTACCGTTCAAAAGTTTGGGGTCACTTAGAAATGTCCATTTCCATGAAAATTTACATGAAATGAGTAGCAAAATGAATAGGAAATATAGTCAAGATGTTGACAAGGTTATAATTAATGATTTTTAATTGAAATAATAATTGTGTCCTTCAAACTTTGCTTTCGTCAAAGAATCCTCCATTTGCAGCAGTTACAACCTTGCAGACCTTTGGCATTCTAGTTATCAATTTGTTGAGGTAATCTGAAGAGATTTCACCCCAAGCATCCTGAAGCACCTCCCACAAGTTGGATTGGCTTGATGGGCACTTCTTACGTACCATACGGTCAAGTTGCTCCTACAACAGCTCAATAGGGTTGAGATCCGATGACTGTGCTGGTCACTCCATTATAGACAGAATACCAGCTGACTGCTTCTTCCCTAAATAGTTATTGCATATTTTGGAGCTGTGCTTTGGGTCATTGTCCTGTTGTAGTAAGGAAATTGACTCCAATTAAGCGCCGTCCACAGGGTATGGAATGGCATTGTAAAATGAATTGATAGCTTTCCTTCCTCAAAATCCTTTTTACCCTGTCCAAATCTCCCACTTTACCACCACCAAATCACTCCAGACCATCACATTGCCTTCACCATGCTTGACAGATGGCGTCAAGCACTTCTCCTGCATCTTTTCTGCATCTCACGAATGTTCTTCTTTGTGATCCGAACAACTCAAACTTAGATTCGTCTGTCCATAACACTTTTTTTCCAATCTTCCTCTGTCCAGTGTCTCTGTTATTTTGCCCATCTTAATCTTTTATTTTTATTGGCCAGTCTGAGATATGGCTTCTTCTATGCAACTCTGCCTAGAAGGCCAACATCCCAGGGTTCGCCTCTTCACTGTTGACGTTGAGACCGGTGTTTTGCGAGTACTATTTAATGAAGCTGCCAGTTGAGGACTTGTGAGGCGTCTGTTTCTCAAACTAGACACTCCAATGTACTTGTCCTCTTGCTCAGTTGTGCACATGGGCCTCCCACTCATCTTTCTATTCTGGTTAGAGCCAGTTTGTGCTGTTCTGTGAAGGGAGTAGTACACAGCGCTGTACCAGATCTTCAGTTTCTTGGCAATTTCTCGCATGGAATAGCCTTCATTTCTCAGACAAGAATAGACTGTAATCAAACCAACAAATGCTAATGCGCCAGATACTCAACTAGCCTGAAGAAGGCCCGTTTTATTTTTTCTTTAATCAGAACAACAGTTTCCAGCTGTGCTAACATAATTACAAAAGGGTTTTCTAATGACCAATTAGCCTTTTAAAATTATAAATTTGGATTAGCTAACACAACGTGCCATTGGAACACAGGAGTGATGGTTGCTGATAATGGGCCTCTCTACACCTATGTAGATATTCCATAAAAAATCTGATGTTTCCAGCTACAATAGTCATTTACAACGTTAACAATGTCTACATTGTATTTCTGATCAATTTGATGTTATTTAATGGACAAAAAAATTGCTTTTATTTCAAAAACAAGGACATTTCTAAGTGACCCCAAACTTTTGAATGGTAGTGTACATTTTATTGCAAGAAGAAAGAATAGCAATAGAATAACTGCAGAATGTATAATGCTGTAATTGAAAACTGTACACCCAAGGTAGGCTACTGCCCCTGAGCTAGAATAGGTTTTGTACGCTATTTTGTGATTCTCACCAAATATGTTGATGTCTTCTCACACTATTCAAACCCTGCAATCAATAAACAGCTTATGAAGCTCTCTTAGCCTATAGATCACATATAGATCAGATCACATTGATCACACTATAGATCACATTGCAAACAAATAATCTGAACTAAAAACCCCACACATTTTGGAATGTCTGTGCGTCCTTGACAATCACTAGTCAATATCCAAAAGCAGCACAGATTTTTTTACCCGGACCTGCACATCATCATCTTTTCTCTTTTGTGACACCAATGTGAGGGTTTAGGGCAAGGGAAACGTAGTTGCAGTAGTCTAGTGTGTGGTGTGGGAATAATGACTTTGCGTTCACATTGCCCTAAAAAAGGGAACTGGAACATGGAATTCAAGCGAACCGAACTGAGACCGAACTCAGACCACATCTGGAGATGGTCTCAGTTCAAATTGCTTCGGGGGCTCTTTTGAGGGGTCTGAGTTCCTTTGGAGTGTTCACACTGCACAGAAATTAAAGCAAACCGCACTGTGATCACAAAAATTGTCTGAAAGGGACCAAGTGTGAAAACACCTAGAGTGAGGTGTTCTCTCATTTGTGTCTGGAAGTAGCTAGCTAGCAAGCTAGCCAACTTTAGCCAGTTAGCTTGGGTGCTTGATTGGGACAAGCATGCATCAGCAGGCAAGCTGCAGAAGGATGAGTAGGCTAAAATTCCCCATCATTTATCAGTGCAATTTTAATGGCCAACTAGCTGAAAAAGTTTGAGAGGGTTTATCTAATGTTCCTTTGTTAGATTTTAGCACATCTTGCTCTGGCTAGCATTAGTTGTTGATCTTGTTGTTGATGTGCATAACTGAGGGAGAGATAGCCTACCTTTTCATGGTTGTTTGATCAATAGGACTGCAAAGTTCTCAGATGTAAGAGGACTCCCATGGTATTCACAGAAATCCTTTCAAGTGTGTTTTGTGGCTTTTGGCAAATGCTTTCTAATGATCTAAAGTCACGCTGTTGCAACTGCCTGTAAACACACAGTCCAGTTCAAAGTGATTGATGGCAGGCCTGTGTGGCAAATGGCTTGTTTGCATAAAGGCCTACTGTAGCTCTGATTGGCTATGGCCCAGCGGTCTGAGTAGACTCTGGTCCTGGATGAGACAGATGTTTTTATTAGGTTTTATTTACTGCAGTGTCTATTAATTGTCCAAATGCATGGCCACTTTCACACTATATATTGCTATAGAATTATCACAAATGCCTTAGATGATGTAATTCCCAAACATTCTAAGAATTTCTGAAAATGTGAAAATGACCATATCTAAGTGTTCACTTGTCAGATATTTTTTTAACTGTCATATTCTTCCTGTTACTGTATATGAACTGATTTTAATAATATTTCATGATGCTAAAATGCTGTCAGTTCCACTTTAAATGGTTTATCTGACCGTCAACACAGCAGCAGCAGATTCCCGCAACAAACATAGCCTACAGTAGTCTGGTCTCCGCAGCCCATTTGATGCAGCAAAGTTAGATAGCCCTAGAAGCCAGTGTATGAAGACACCTGAAGGCTCCTGGAGCCACCATGACAATGCTCTTCAAATAACTTTCTGCAGCTCCAAAGTTTGGATCCCAAAGAGATGGATTTAAAGGCACTTGAAATCCTGTAGTCCTATCTAGTGTGGAGCTATACAGGTGTCTAGGGAACAACTTTTCTGTCATATTTGCCTTTATTCTGCTGTAGGACCTGTGTTTGGTAACTTACACAATATGCAATAACTCCTAGAGACTGACTTGTATCAAGGGTGACCTGGCTGCAATATAATCAGACGTTTTGTCTTCAATGACTCATATCCGTTTCTTTTCCTTTTTTCCCCCACAGGACAAAAATATGAATTTAGATTACTCAGCAAGTTTTTCCAAAAGACAGAGATGGGAAATGATGATGAGTGTGTGTGTGGGCGTGTGTATGAGTGTGTGTGTCTGTGTGAGTGTGTCTGTGTGAGTGTGTCTGTGTCTGTGTGTGTGTGTCTGTGTGAGTGTGGCTGTGTGTGTGTGTGTGTGTGTGTGTGTGTGTGTGTGTGTGTGTGTGTGTGTGTGTGTGTGTGTGTGTGTGTGTGTGTGTGTGTGTGTGTGTGTGTGTGTGTGTGTGTGTGTGTGTGTGTGTGTGTGTGTGTGTGTGTGTGTGTCTGCGAAAACAAAGAGAGTAATAAGGTATGTACACACATTCATAAACACACTCACACACACAGACACACGCACACATGCAAGTACCCCCACACAAACACTCATACACACGCCCCCCCCCCCCCCCCCCCCCCCACACACACACAGACAGACACAGACAGACACACACACACACACACACACACACCACCTATCCAGTTCCATTACTGACTGTATATCCTTGAAACTGTGTGTTCCTAGATAAACGTCACCTCAACAAAGAAAAGAGAGAGACATTCCACATCATTCAACAGACAGTTACATTTCTTGTGTTCACAGAGGATGTCAACGATTGAACGTTTTTAAGACTGTGGTGTTTTCCCAGGCTGCTTAACAGCTCCAGTACAGAGAGACTTGAGTTTAAACTTAAACCAAAACACATGATACCAAACACACCACAATAGACAGTAGAGAAACCATGCTTGAGTGTACAATAACTTAAACCGAAACACATGGCAGGGGAATCAAGAGGCACAGCCAACCGGGCAGAGTAGACAGACACAAAGATAGAGGTGGGAAAATGGCTGTGATGGGGGAGGCGTGGGTGGTGTTGGTGGTTATCAAATTCCACATGGACCCTCGGGGATGGGGTAGCAGGAAGACACCCCATCGCGTTCCTTTTACACCCACCCTCCAAAACAATTATGAGGAAAATACAACAGATATTCTGATAGCATAGCTGCATAACTCTAAGCAATACATTTAAACTATGCCAGGAGCTTTAAGAGAGTGAAAACATTGTCAGCACAGCTCAGGGGTCAACTTAATTTATGTGGACGACAGAGACAAAGAAAGCCACCTGGCTGCGGTGTTTGACAAACACAGAGTGCTTTTCAGCTGAGCAGTTAGCCTTCTGAGCCCTGTCCACTCTGAGTTCAGATCATTGAGCAAAGTCAACAACCAGGGTTCCTCTGAGTTCCTCTGGTAGTTTAGGATAGGATAGGAGAGACAGAGAGAGAGAGAGAGAGAGAGAGAGAGAGAGAGAGAGAGAGAGAGAGAGGGAGAGAGAGAGAGAGAGAGAGAGAGAGAGAGAGAGAGAGAGAGAGAGAGAGAGAGAGAGAGAGGAAAGTGGTTGAGAGAAAGAAGAGAGCAAAAGGAGAGAGAGAGAAGGGAGAGAAAGGAGAGAGAACGAGAGAGAAAGGAGAGAACGAGAGAGAGAGGGGGGTATCTGTGTTTAGCTAACTTAACCAGTCTTTTAGTAGTGTTCTCAGAAGAGAGGAGAGACCACACTCAAGCCAGACTCCACTCCTCCCCTCTCCATGGAGACCAGAAGAGAGCGAGCACAGTGCCACAACAGAGAGGAACAAGATGGATCTGTTACTCATGCATGAGGCTGATTTAACTTTCAGATGATGTTCTTCCCCCGCCTCCCCGTCCCTCGCCTCTTCCTGTGGCTGCCCACAACACCCTCCCAACACCCCCTCCCCAATCCTAAGTCTTATAAAATACTGGAAGATTGATGGCATTGAAAAGGGGGGGTGTAAGGATTATAGACACATATAGACTGCATGGCACACAGGACTTTAGATAGAGGTGTAGGCCCTGGGTTTAACCTTTGTCTGAACAGTACTGACATTCATGTGGTGATAGATATTTGGATGAATACTGTATCACACAAAACACTAATGAGTGGGAGATTAGGAGTGAAAGAGCCCTCCAAAAAGTTGCGTTTCTATAATATTACAGTATATTGAAATGCTACTCTCATATTTTGTTTTCTAAACCCTAGACTTATAGATTCCCACAGAGCCGGCTCTATCCTCCACCTCGCTCCCCCTACACACTGTAAAACTAATAATAATTTTTTCATTTATTTTGGAGAAAAAAATAAATTAAATTTAGAGGTCTGATCAGCAGTGCAGCCTCTGGGATGGAGTGCAAGCAGAGGGAGAAAGGGAGCGAGGGAGACAGGGAGGTATTGTGCTACAAGGCTGCAATGGCTCACTGTTTGCTTTGGTTTCTAGGGTAACACCAGACTGCAAAGAGATAACTTAAACAGATGTGGGAGAGAGCGAGGGAAAAACTGGGAAATAACCAAAGAGAAAAGCCACTGATAAATCTGCCGTGTCTGAAAAAAATTTTCCCTTCTTTTCTTGGTTATTCAAGTCTTTCTTTCAAGAGCAGTGGAGAACGCCCAGAGAGAGAGACAGGGAAATGAGAGGAAACAAGAGATTCGGGAGGAGAAAAAGAGACAGCAGGAGAAAAGAGGGGGAGATAGAGATAGAAAGATGGAGATATAAAGATGAAGGGAGTGTAAGATCGTGAGAGAGAAAGAGAGAAAGAGAGAGAGAGAGAGAGAGAGAGAGAGAGAGAGAGACAGAGATACTGCATCAGTGCATTGCCAAATCCCTCATAAAATATCTAATATATACATTCTCATCTAGCGAAGAGAGCAAATGTCATACATGACTGATTGAGAAAAAGCCCCTAAAGGCCATCATAGGCCAAGAGGCAAATCCAAATAAACACACTGAATCACCTGGCCTTTACCACATCTGTCAACGTATAGAGGGATATTTTACAGATAATGCAGGGGCCCAAATTCTTATAGTGGGGATGGTACCATCATTATATGAGTTAATGTGACGGATTCAATTTAGTGTTCAACTCAGTCAATTCAGGAAGAGCATTGAAATTCAACACATTACTTTAAAAATTCAATTTTTAAAAAATAAAAAATATTTACCCCTTTTTCGCCCCAATTTTGTGGTATCCAATTGGTAGTTAGTCTCATTGCTGCAACTCCCGTATGGACTCGGGAGAGGCGAAGGTCGAGAGCCATGCGTCCACCGAAACACAAATGCCCATTGTTTTCTACGATGATTTTGTTATTCATTAATTCAATTTGAAATCACTTCCTGAGTTAATTGCAAGTTAAAAACTGATTTGATCCCAATCCTGGTGCGCTGCACAGGTGCTATAAACATTATAAGAAGATGTTGGAAATATTGATATTAGTTCAGGCACTAAACAGAGCAGAGAAAGTTCCCCCTTTGATCAAGGAAAACTGTATTGGACACCAGTTAAGAGACAAAATCAAAAGGTAAAATTCCCTTTATAGTTGGCTGGGAGGAGAGACCGTCAGCCTCTGTTGGACCTTTGACAATAAGAAAAAACTGACAGGAAAATGTATATTTTTATTTCCGAAAGCATCACCTCAACCATAGCCCTCACTGAGCATAATTAAAATACTAAAATACTAATTGAAAATATTCAACCCTTTTCTTTATCAGTGGCTGAGTGAGAACGCATATTCTTTTCATTTCTTATAATGCTTGAATAATTGCTAGTCGCTGGATAATTTATATATGTTCACTGAGAGCGTTCATTGGAATTCCGTACATAAAAGTAGTTATAGGGAAAGAACAAGAACATCAGGGAACATAACCATCTCTAAAATGTCTGCCTTAAAAATCAAGAGGATTCCTCTTCAAAGACTTGGTAACACGTTGTGTGTGTGTGTGTGTGTGTATGTGTGTGTGTGTGTGTGTGGGGGGGGGGGGGGGGGGGGTGCGTGGGTGGGTGGGTGTATGTGGGTGTTTTTTAATTATTACTCAGCATCTACAGGAGAACTAGAGGAGAACTTCTGAACAAGCCAATGGACCATCTTACTCCAAAAGACCTAGTGTGTTCTCAATCAGCTTTATATTTTAAAATTGAATTAAATAGTTTGGGATTTAACTAAAGGAGGCCCAGTGTCAAACCAGAAACAGAGCAGTTTACCACATAGTTTTCAAACGCAGAGGTCCAACAGGATTATAATTCCGGGAATGCCTCACGAAGCAGACTCGACAGACCAGACCGGGGTTTAGGATTTGGGAAGTCAATGGGAGAAGTAAAAAATGCGTCCTTATTTGTACATTTTCTCGAAATCTAAAGTCATAATCTAGATTTTTTTTAAACTATCGTTTCAGCTACTTTTGGAGAAACAATTTCTGGACCTCTTTATTGAAATTGTCTTTGCGTTTCCTGTTACACCCTGGACTTCTATCCTCACAAATACAACCAGTTGGACATGATCCACTCTAACTACCTTTATAAACAAGGATTGTTGTACGGAGGCAGCAATAAGTAGCCTTGTCCCAGATCAGTATGTGCTGCCTTGAAAACACGTTTGGCTTAAAATTACCATAGGAGTTGGCAAGACAGCACAAACCAGTATTTATGCTGCAGTAGTTTATGTGTCGGGGGCTAAGGTCAGTTGGTTATATCTGGAGTACTTCTCCTGTCTTATCCGGTGTCCTGTGTGAATTTAAGTATGCTCTCTCTAATTCTCTCCTTCTCTCTTTCTTTCTCTCTCTCTCTCGGAGGACCTGAGCCCTAGGACCATGCGTCAGTACTACCGGGCATGATGACTCCTTGCTGTCCCCAGTCCACCTGGCCTTGCTGCTGTTCCAGTTTCAACTGTTCTGCCTGCGGCTATGGAACCCTGACCTGTCCACCGGACGTGCTACCTGTCCCAGACCTGCTGTTTTCAACTCTCTAGAGACCGCAGGAGCGGTAGAGATACTCTTAATGATCGGCTATGAAAAGCCAACTGACATTTACTCCTGATTATTATTTGACCATGCTGGTCATTTATGAACATTTGAACATCTTGGCCATGTTCTGTTATAATCTCCACCCGGCACAGCCAGAAGAGGACTGGCCACCCCTCATAGCCTGGTTCCTCTCTAGGTTTCTTCCTAGGTTTTGGCCTTTCTAGGGAGTTTTTCCTAGCCACCGTGCTTCTACACCTGCATTGCTTGCTGTTTGGGGTTTTAGGCTGGGTTTCTGTACAGCACTTCGAGATATTAGCTGATGTACGAAGGGCTATATAAAATAAACTTGATTTGATTTGAAACCGATCTGGGTCCAGGCTAAGCAACGATAGCTGTAACCAGTAAAATGTTATCTTCAGCTCTTAGCTCAATTAGCCTTCCTCACAGGGAATCATCACTTTATTAGCTCAATTAGCATTCCTCGAGGGGAATCATCACTTTATTAGCTCAATTAGCCTTTCCCGGGGGGAATCATCACTTTATTAGCTCAATTAGCCTTCCTCGGGGGGAATCATTACTTTATTAGCTCAATTAGCCTTCCTCAGGGGGAATCATCACTTTATTAGCTCAATTAGCCTTTCTCAGGGGGAATCATTACTTTATTAGCTCAATTAGCCTTCCTCTGGGGGAATCATTACTTTATTAGCTCAATTAGCCTTCCTTGGGGGGAAATCACTTTATCAATCAATCAATCAATTTTATTTTATATAGCCCTTCGTACATCAGCTAATATCTCGAAGTGCTGTACAGAAACCCAGCCTAAAACCCCAAACAGCTAGTAATGCAGGTGTAGAAGCACGGTGGCTAGGAAAAACTCCCTAGAAAGGCCAAAACCTAGGAAGAAACCTAGAGAGGAACCAGGCTATGAGGGGTGGCCAGTCCTCTTCTGGCTGTGCCGGGTGGAGATTATAACAAAACTATGCCAAGATGTTCAAAAATGTTCATAAGTGACAAGCATGGTCAAATAATAATCATGAATAATTTTCAGTTGGCTTTTCATAGCTGATCATTAAGAGTTGAAAAACAACAGGTCTGGGACAGGTGGCGGTTCCATAACCGCAGGCAGAACAGCTGAAACTGGAATAGCAGCAAGGCCAGGCGGACTGGGGACAGCAAGGAGTCACCACGGGCGGCAGTCCCGACGCATGGTCCTAGGGCCCAGGTCCTCCGAGAGAAAGAAAGAGAGAAGGAGAAAATTAGAGAGAGCCAAGATTTTCAAAATGTTCATAAATGACAAGCATGGTCAAATAATAATCAGGAATAAATCTCAGTTGGCTTTTCATAGCCGATCATTAAGAGTTGAAAACAGCAGGTCTGGGACAGGTAGGGGTTCCATAACCGCAGGCAGAACAGTTGAAACTGGAATAGCAGCAAGGCCAGGCGGACTGGGGACAGCAAGGAGTCACCACGGCCGGTAGTCCCGACGTATGGTCCTAGGGCTCAGGTCCTCCGAGAGAAAGAAAGAGAGAAGGAGAAAATTAGAGAGAGCCAAGATTTTCAAAATGTTCATAAATGACAAGCATGGTCAAATAATAATCAGGAATAAATCTCAGTTGGCTTTTCATAGCCGATCATTAAGAGTTGAAAACAGCAGGTCTGGGACAGGTAGGGGTTCCGTAACCGCAGGCAGAACAGTTGAAACTGGAATAGCAGCAAGGCCAGGCGGACTGGGGACAGCAAGGTGTCATCATGCCCGGTAGTCCTGACGTATGGTCCTAGGGCCGGTGGCCCTAGGACCACCGGCCAAACAGGAAGGATATAACCCCACCCACTTTGCCAAAGCACAGCCCCCGCACCACTAGAGGGATATCCTCAACCACCAACTTACAATCCTGAGACAAGGCCGAGTATAGCCCACAAAGATCTCCACCACAGCACAAACCAAGGGGGGGCGCCAACCCAGACAGGAAGATCACGTCAGTAACTCAACCCACTCAAGTGACGCACCCCTCCTAGGGACGGCATGAAAGAGCACCAGCAAGCCAGTGACTCAGCCCCTGTAACAGGGTTAGAGGCAGAGAATCCCAGTGGAGAGAGGGGAACCGGCCTGGCAGAGACAGCAAGGGCGGTTCGTTGCTCCAGAGCCTTTCCGTTCACCTTCACACTCCTGGGCCAGACTACACTCAATCATATGACCTACTGAAGAGATAAGTCTTCAGTAAAGACTTAAAGGTTGAGACCGAGTCTGCGTCTCTCACATTTATTAGCTCAATTAGCCTTCCTCAGGGGGAATCATCACTTCATTAACTCAATTAGCCTTCCTCAGGGGGAATCATTACTTTATTTGCTCAATTAGCGTTCCTCGGGGGGAATCATTACTTTATTAGCTCAATTAGCCTTCCTCGGGGGGAATCATTACTTTATTAGCTCAATTAGCCTTCCTATTGGGGAATCATTACTTTATTAGCTCAATTAGCGTTCCTCAGGGGGAATCTTCACTTTATTAGCTCAATTAGCCTTCCTCAGGGGGAATCATCACTTTATTAGCTCAATTAGCCTTTCTCAGGGGGAATCATTACTTTATTAGCTCAATTAGCCTTCCTCTGGGGGAATCATTACTTTAGTAGCTCAATTAGCCTTCCTCAGGGGGAATCATTACTTTATTAGCTCAATTAGCCTTCCTCAGGGGGAATCTTCACTTATTAGCTCAATTAGCCTTCCTCAGGGGGAATCTTCACTTATTAGTTCAATTAGCCTTCCTATTGGGGAATCATCACTTTTATAACTCAATTAGCCTTCCTCAGGTGGAATCATCACTGTATTAGCTCTAATGTGGATCTGATACACAGGAATCTAATATAAATCACACACTGATTACACATTTACATTGGTGCTAATGTCCTCAATTGATGTTTGTATTCCAATACAGATTCTATTTTGTGGGGGAAAGAGTAAGACATTATAGTAAATTAAATTGTGTATGAATTTATTGGTCCGGATTTAAAGGACAAGGCACACCATAATGAACGCTGGCTGAGCGCAGTAGCTCCTTTACTGGGTATCGACAAACAATGGCAATTCACATGGTCAGGAAATGAACAGAAAATGACGGCTGATGTTCTGTGGTCAGAGGCGATGGCCACAAGCTGCTTATAATAGTTGGTCGGAGCGGTCTGTTTAGTTTAGTCCATAACATGGACACATGTGAGACATAACGGCAAAATACTCTGAAATTAAAATGCCATCACACTCCACGATCTACAGACGGCACCACACTCCTTAATTAAAAGGGCGACACAATCCATAATCTACAGACAGCACTACACTCCATAATTAAAAGGGCAACACACTACATAATCTACAGACAGCACCACACTACGTAATTAAAAGGGCAACTCACTATAATCTCTGTTGCCTGCAGTTATGGCAAATGTCTCCATTTGGTTGGATGCGTTGACATTATCATGTGAGTCATAATAAACCTACACTGAACTCTAACAGACCTGACCTCTCACCTCCCTCCTCACTAACACTATATCACAGTAGCATTATTCCCAGTAACTATGGAGACAGGAAATTATACAATGACCTCTTATTACCACTTGTAATCAGTAGATAGGCAGGGTTGGGTAGGTTATTTTCTAAATGTAATCCGATACAGTTACTAGTTTCCTGTCCAAAATTGTAATCAGTATGTAACTTTTGGATCACCCAAACTCAGTAACGTAATCTGATTACATTCAGTTACTTTCCCGTTAAGAGGCATTGGAAGAAGACAAAAATGTATGTTACCAATTGAACGACATCTATTACAGGATAAATCAATGGTAAAATTTACATAGCTGGCCATAAATGGATGTTACATTTTACTATATGGGTTGGTTGTGTAGGCTTCTTCTAACCCATCGCTTTCTACTAATAATATGATTCAATTATATCTTTACATTAATACATATCATTTAGAAGTCCAAAAATGGATGTAGCAACTACAGATTTCCCCTTTAAATCTATCAAAAGTGTAGGAGTTTGAGCATGTGTCCATTAGACCTATGGATTAATTTTTTTATCAGCATGAATTAGATTGAGAAATAAAAGGCCCACTTTTATTCCATAGACTTGGTCAGACACGCTCAGGTGGAACAAATTTAATCTTGCGCTTTTTTCAATGCTGGTTTGAATGTCATTGAGAAAACAAAGAAGTGTCAAAGACTTTTTTCGCAAACATCCTTTCTGAATTTAAAAGTAATCCTCGAAGTAATCATCTACTTTTTCAAAAGTATCTGTAATCAGATTACAATATTTTTGCTGGTAACGTAACTGATTACAGTTTTAAAAAATTGTAATCCGTTGCTCCCCAACCCTGCTAGGTAACGGAAGTCCATATGGTTAATACCATTGCTAAAGTGGGCAATACATTCCATCAGAAAAGGATTTATCAGCATTCAGCATTTGAGTTTGGGAATATTTGCCTATTTAAATTGGGGTCAAATTACTATATGAGGAAGCTCTCTGCCCTTGGACTCATGGCTGCTCTGCCTGCCCTCCAGATATAGGGGTCTGAGTGTGCTGCCCTCCAAATATAGGGGTCTGAGTGATCTGCCCTCCAAATATAGGGGTCTGAAGGGCTAAGATAGAGAGAGAACATTACTTACATCAAATGAGCCCATGATTCCCTCAGTGTTGAATAGTCAGATGGAAGAGAACATCCAAGTGTATTTGATCAGTGGAATGAGAGAGAAGGTAGAGAAAGCACAACCCGAGAGAGAGAGAGAATTAGGCCACTAATAATAAAAACTCAAAAAAGAGCCATTATGTTTTGGAAACATCTAAAATAGTGACCCCCTCTCATATCATTACCAAGCCCTGCAATGCCAAGAGCTGAGCAAAGAAAATAGTCCCCTCATCCAGCTGGTCCTGGGGCTGAGTTCACAAACCTGTTCTATTAACACACTGAAGCCTCAGGAACAGAACATCCAATCAATCAGAATTAAACAAATTACAACACAATCAAAACAAAACTACATTTCTAATTGGTAAACACAAGCACAAGCACAAAGCAGTGCTATCTAGCCTTAAATCGACAGTACACCGTGGCTAACTATTTGACCATGGTTACTGATCAAAACCTTAGAAAAACCTTGACAAAGTATAGGCTCGGTGGGCACAACCTTGCCATTGAGAAAGGTAGACACAGGAAAATCTGGCTCCCTGTAGAGGAAAGGCTGTGCAACCATTGCACCACAGCAGAACCTGAGAAGGAGCTGCATTTCCTGACAAAATGTAAAAAATATAAAACAATTAGAGAGTGTCATTTCCCCAAATTTGAAACCCTTATTCAAGATTTCAAAGACCTCTCTGATGAGAGTAGGCTACCCGTCCTGTTGGGGGAGGACGCAGAGAGCTGTGGGTTGGCAGCGCACTACATTGCTGCCTGCCATAAGATGAGGGACAGTGTCTGACAGACCAATCAACCTGCAAATGTCCTCTACTGTATGCTTATTGTTATTGTTCAATGTATGGTTATTTTGACCCGTTGACCATTTTGATTCTTATTATCTTAATATTGTAAATATCCAAAGTAAGCTTTGGCAATATGTACATTGTTACGTCATGACGAGAGAGAGAGAGAGAGAGAGAGAGAGAGAGAGAGAGAGAGAGAGAGAGAGAGAGAGGTATTGAGAAGACAGTGCTGAAATGCAAACATGAGCCAGTAGCAGTAGTACAGATGTAGGATCATAAGTTGATCACCCTGTTGCAGGACATTTACAACTTGTAGTGTATTTGAGTTTTAAAAAGGCTTCTGAAGTTTGTAATTTCCACTTTGATGTTTCAGACTTTCCCTAATGAAAACTGTATCAACCCATACAAAAATGTCCCTGATTTATAATCCACAGAATAATTCACATTTCCTGTTGCTGTAGGATTGTTTTCCTGCTGTAGCAGACTGGCTCAAATTTAGATCCTACATCTGTAAACAGTAGTGCAAACAGCATGCTGAATGGATTTGTGGATATGCGTGAGAAAGTGTAGCCTCGTACAACCAGCCTAATCTCGCAAGCTTGCATAAATGATTTGCTACACGGAAAGCAAATCATTTATGTAAGATCACAAGATCAGGCTGGTTGTACTATGCTAGAGAAAGTGTGTGTGTGTGTGTGTGTGTGTGTGTGTGTGTGTGTGTGTGTGTGTGTGTGTGTGTGTGTGTGTGTGTGTGTGTGTGTGTGTGTGTGTGTGTCTACGCTTTTTACAACACAATTGGCCACAAGCTAATCTAGACTTGCTGAGCGTAGTCCAACATCCGTAACACACTCAACTAGAGCCTTAATTCACCACTGTAGACCTGGTTTTTGATGAGCTTGTCTGAATGCATCATTCCCAATGAATCTGCCCAAATATACACCTGTAAAACAACATAGCAGTTAAGGAGGCACATGGAGAGGTCAGACTGTCAATCAACAGTCTGTTTTCACCGACACTAAAGCTGGTTGTCAAGACAGCTTTATTATATGAAAATGTGAATCTGGGTTATCGAGCTCCAAAGGAAGTGTGTAGACACAGGCGTACGTGGCAAGCGTCAAATGATTTGTCAGTGAGTCTTGGTGGATTCATTTGGCTGTCAAAAAGAGGACGTTTTAAGTCTAGAAGGCTTTATAAA
Organism: Salvelinus namaycush; assembly: GCF_016432855.1. Taxonomy (NCBI): domain Eukaryota; kingdom Metazoa; phylum Chordata; class Actinopteri; order Salmoniformes; family Salmonidae; genus Salvelinus; species Salvelinus namaycush. Next base: position 21,366,300 of record NC_052338.1, on the reverse strand, counting down.
CTTTCCAATTAGGCTCAGCTCAGCAGATCTGTCAGTTGTCCTCACCTCCCGACCGACTCAAACCAAGACAAGATTCAGATATTTCCTGTAGACTAGAGGTTAACCCCCCCCCCCCCCCCCCTCCTGTGAACGTTATCTATTATAGAACCCTGCAAGATATATCCTGAAAAAGAGAGATGGGAGGATGTTGAGATGAATGAGTAAATGAATGGGAAAAGTCTAAGTTTTAACTTAATTTCAGGCCCACACAACTTTGCCCCTGCACTGATGAGCAGCAGTCACACTCAGATGTGCATATCTCATCTACGTGTTCTCATTAACACATAGTAAGGGCACATACAGCACCAGTCAAAAGTTTGGACACACCTATTCATTCAAGTGTTTTTCTTTATTTTTTACTAGTTTCTACATTGTAGAATAATAGTGAAGAAATCAAAACTATGAAATAACACATATGGAATCACGCAGTAACCAAAAAAGTGTTAAACAAATCAAAATATATTTTAGATTTTAAATTCTTCAAAGTAGAAGGCCTGATTCATGCAATCACCTCTGAACATTTGGTGTTGAGATGTGTCTCTTACTTGAACTCTGTGAAGCATTTATTTGGGCTGCAATCTGAGGTGCAGCTAACTCTAACACCATGCCCAAACCAGATGCGCGTGAGACAACGTGCGCAAATAGATTTTGTCCCCCCACACCAAACGCGATCACGTCACGCAGGTTGAAATATTAAAACAAACCCTGAACCAATTATATTAATTAGGGGACAGGTCGAAAAGCATTAAACATTTATGGCAATTTAGCTAGCTAGCTTGCAGTTGCTAGCTAATTTGTCCTATATTGTCCTGGGATTTTACCTGAAATGCACAAGGTCCTCTACTCCGACAATTAATCCACACATAAAACGGTCAACCGAATCATTTCTAGTCATCTCTCCTACTTCCAGGCTTTTTCTTCTTTGGACTATATATGGCGATTGGCATCTAACTTTCATAGGTATAGTACCACGAAAGACCGACCTCAGTTCATCTTTCATTCACCCACGTGGGTACAACCAATGAGGAGATGGCATGTCGGTATCTGCTTCCATAAACCAATGAGGAGATGGGAGAGGCAGGACTTGCACCATGTTCAGTGTCACAAAAAGACCTGACTTCTATTTTAGCACTTGGTAACGCAGACGCTCGTTAGCGCACGTGCGCAAGCAGTGTGGGTACAATGATTGAATAACATGTACAGTTGAAGTCGGAAGATTACATACACTTTTCAACCACTCCACAAATTTCTTGACAACAAGCTATAGTTTTGGCAAGTCGGTAAGGACATCTACTTTGTGCCTGACACAAGCCATTTTTCCAACAATCAACATAACCTGAAAGGCCGCTCAGCAAGGAAGAAGCCACTGCTCCAAAACCGCCATAAAAAAGCCAGACTATGGTTTGCAACTGCACATGTGGACAAAGATCGTACTTCTTGGAGAAATGTCTGGTCTGATGAAATAAAAATAGAACTGTTTGGTCATAATGACCATTGTTATGTTTGGAGGAAAAAGGAGGAGGCTTGTAAGCCGAAGAACACCATCCCAACCATGAAGCACGGGAGTGGCAGCATCATGTTGTGTGGGTGCTTTGCTGCAGGAGGGACTGGTGCACTTCACAAAATAGTTGGCATCATGAGGAAGGAAAATTATGTGGATATATTGAAGCAACATCTCAAGACATCACTCAGGAAGTTAAAGCTTGGTATCAAATGGGTCTTCAAAATGGACAATGACCCCAAGCGTACTTCCGAAGTTGTGGCAAAATGGCTTAAGGACAACAAAGTCAAGGTATTGGAGTGGCCATCACAAAGCCCTGACATCAATCCTATAGAAAATTTGTGGGCAGACCTGAAAAAGCGTGTGCGAGCATGGATGCCTACAAACCTGACTCAGTTACACCAGCTCTGTCAGGAGGAATAGGCCAAAATTCACCCAACTTATTGTGGGAAGCTTGTGGAAGTTTACCCAAAATTTTTGACCAAAGTTAAACAATTTAATGGCAATGCTACCAAATACTAACTGAGTGTACGTAAACTTCTGACCCACTGGGAATGTGATGAAAGAAATAAAAGCTGAAATAAATCATTCTCTCTACTATTATTCTGACATTTCACATTCTTAAAGTAAAGAGATGATCTTAACTGACCTATGACAGGGAATTTTTGCTAGGATTAAATGTCAGGAATTGTGAAAAACTGAGATTAAATGTATTTGGCTAAGGTGTATGTAAACTTCCGACTTCAACTATATGTGTACATTTATTTTACATCGCTCTCGCATGCAACGCAAGCAGTGTGGTCAGCATGTAATGAACATATCCTCTGCAGCAGAGATAACTCTGGGTCTTCCTTTCCTGTGGCGGTCCTCATGAGAGCCAGTTTCATCATAGCGCTTGATGGTTTTTGCAACTGTAATTGAAGAAACTTTAAAAGTTCTTGTAATTTTTCCGGATTGACTGACCTTCATGTCTTAATATTAAAGCAGTGGTTCCTGTACCCTTTCAAACATTCAACCTCCAGTGGCGTACCCCTTCTAGCACCAGGGTCAGCGTACTCTCAAAGGTTGTTTTTTGCCATCATTGGAAGCCTGCCACACACACACTGTACAATACATTTATTAAACATAAGAATGAGTGTGAGTTTTGTCACAACCCGGCACGTGGGAAGTGACAAAGAGCTCTTACAGGACCAGGGCACAAATAATAATATGATAATAATCAATCATTTTGCTCTTTATTTAACCATCTTAGATATCAAACCTTATTTGTTCATCAAAAATTGTGAATAACTCACCACAGGTTAATGAGGAGGGTGTGCTTGAAAGGATGTTCATAACTCCGCAATGTTGGGTTGTATTGGAGAGTCTCAGTCTAAAATCATTTTCCACACAATCTGTGCTTGTAATTCGTTTTCATGCTAGTGAGGGCCGAGAATCCACTCTTACATAGGTACGTGGTTGCAAAGGGCATCAGAGTCTTAACAGTGCGATTTGCCAAGGCTGGATACTCTGAGCGCAGCCCAATCCAGAAATCTGGCAGTGGCTTCTGATTAAATTCAATATTCACAGAACCGCTTGTTGCAATTTCGATGAGGCTGTCTTGTTCGGATATCGGTAAGTGGACTGGAGTCAGGGTATGAAAGGGATAACGAATCCAGTTGTTTGTGTCATCTGTTTCGGGAAAGTACCTGCGTAATTGCGCACCCAACTCACTCAGGTGCTTCGCTATATCACATTTCACATTGTCCGTAAGCTTGAGTTCATTTGCACACAAAAAATCATACAATAATGGAAAGACCTGCGTGTTGTCCTTGTTAATGCAGACAGAGAAGAGCTCCAATTTCATAACCATAGCCTCAAGTTTGTCCCGAACATTGAATATAGTTGCGGAGAGTCCCTGGAATCCTAGATTCAGATCATTCAGGCGAGAAAAAACATCACCAAGAAAGGCCAGTCGTGTGAGAAACTCATCTTGCAAGCAGTCAGACAAGTGAAAATGATGGTCAGCAAAGAAAACTATAAGCTCGTCTCTCAATTCAAAACACATGTCAATACTTTGCCCCTTGATAACCAGCGCACTTCTATGTTGTAAAAGCGTCACGTGGTCGCTGCCCATATCATTGCATCGTGCAGAAAATACACAAGAGTTCAGGGGCCTTGCTTTAACAAAGTGTCCAAAACGTCTTTCAAGCTGTCAGGCATTCCCTTGGAAGCAAGAGCCTCTCAGTGGATGCTGCAGTGTAACCAAGTGGCGTCGGGAGCAACTGCTTGCACGCGCGTTACCACTCCACTATGTCTCCCTGTCATGGCTTTTGCACCATCAGTACAGATACCAACACATCTTGACCACCAAAGTCCATCTGATGTCACAAAGCTGTCCAGTACTTTAAAAATATCCTCTTCTGTTGTCCTGGTTTCCAGTGGTTTGCAGAAGAGGATGTCTTCCTTAATTGACCCCCCATAAACGTAACGGACATATACCAGGAGCTGTGCCAGGCCTGCCACATATGTTGACTCATCCAGCTGTAACGCATAGAATTTACTGGCTTGTATGCAAAGCAGTAATTGTTTCAAAACATCTCCTGCCATCTCACTGATGCGTCGTCAAACAGTGTTGTTTGATGAAGGCATTATCTGTATAGTTTTTTTGGCCTTTTCCCCCAGCATTGTCCAAGCCATATCCACAGCAGCAGGAAGAATTAAGTTCTCCACAATAGTATGGGGCTTGCTTGTCCTAGCCACTCGGTAGCTCACCATATAAGACGCTTCTAGCCCCTTCTTATTAATGGTATCTGTTGCTTTTATACATGTCTTACTACTCAAAAGTCATCTTAATTCTTGATTTTTTTTAAACTGTGGGTTATTTTTCAAATTGGCATGTTTTGTTTCTAAATGTCTACACAAGAGTGAAGGTTTCATCGAGTTGTGAGATAGTACTTTGCACATATAACACACTGTGGCTGAGGAAAGGCACTACTCCCAATATAAGTGAACCCCAAATCAATGTAGTTCTCATCATATTTGCGCTTCTTCGATGGTCCAACGTCCCTGTCTGTTGTTCGGTGCTTTCCTGGGTAAGGGGGCAGTAGCTCTTTGGCTGCATCAGATTCACAACTGTCAGTGTCCATGCTAGCTGGGCTAACAAAAAATTTAGAATTACTGATGCTAGCATTGGACGTGCTCGTGGAAGCAGAACAACTTGTGTCGTCGACAGGTGCAGGTGTAGTACTGCTGGTAGTAGCAGTAATACCAGTAGAGCTGGTATGTGTCTCTATGGACGCAGGCCTTACTAAATGGATTGTTTGAAAATGTGAAGAAACGGCATTGTACGTACCCCTGTTTTAATGATGGCAAAATGGGTGAACTGGCGGCCATTGCGAGTGTAACCATAGGAGCAAAGCAGGAAGTAAAAGCATGAAGTGTACCCCATCAATCTGTGCTGTGATTTGTTGAATAAACTCAACTGACATTACAAAAAACACATCCCATTGCATGAATCACATCAGTTAGCATCATTTGAATGAACATTCTACATTACCAATCTAAATTATTGTATCACAAAACCAGGGTTAGAGGTTCCAAGACGGTTCTATTCATTATATTTCTATGGTGCACTGTGCAACAGTCACATGCTCTGCACTCACATGCAGTACAGCCCCATAGCCCATGGATGAATTTGACACAAACGAGGGTGGCAGTAGGCAAATCTATTTCTCCTACCTCGCCTCTCACACTGCACAGCCACTCTCCTAAACTAATGGGCTCACAATGCAGCCAGCCAGACCAGGCCATACTGAGCACTGAGCTGCTAAGCTATGAGCCCCCTATGCAGAGGTTTAAATATACAGCAAGAGCAGCGCTGTATTCAGGGCTGGGAGCCCAGCGAGGCTCCACAGTAATATCATCACCTCCACTGTTGATGGGATTGTAGAGAATAGAATGAACAGTAAACCTATTTGTATTTGGAGGGAAACTGCCTTTCTCTCTCTTTGCCTCTCAAAACATTGAAAATAGTCTTCACTGGGAAATGTTATGTTAATGTCCATAAGGAAGACGTTAGTGACGTAGAACAGTAGCTCTGCTACTTCATAATGTGGTTAGTGATGTATTCCTGAGTGAAAGATCTATCAAGCACAACAAAGGAACTCAGAAGCAGATTTAGGTGAGCGATAGTGGTGCGCAGTGGTGTAAAGTACTTAAATAAAAATACTTTCAAGTACTGCTAAAGTCATTTTTTGGGTATCTGTACTTTACTATTTCTATTTTTGACAACTTTTACTTTTACTTCACTACATTCCTAATGGTGCTGTCTGTTTTGCTTAATAAAAGGCATTTGAAATGATTTATACTTTTACTTTTTATACTTAAGTATATTTTAGCATTTAAATGTACTTTTGATTAAAACCAAACACTTTTAGACTTTTACACAAGTAGTATATTACTGGGTGACTTTGACTTTTACTTGAGTCATTTCTATCAAGGTCTCTTTACTTTTACTCCAGTATGACAGTTGGGTACTTTTTCCATCACTGGTGGTGTGGCTCAGAGATCACACACACATGCAAGCAGGCAGGCACTTGCACTCACACACTCTCTGTTGCTTGTGTATTAGCCGTGTGGGAGAAATGTCATCTCTACTACGTCTTCTTTTTGTCCTCTTCTTCATCCCCTTTTGGTCTTCTTATTTCCTCTCCTTCTCCTGGTAGACAATCCTCTCAGACAGTCAGTGGACTGAATCTGGATTTATCACAGGCAAAGTGAGAGTGTGTGTGAGAGTGAGAGTGATAGTGAGAGAGGGGATCAGCAGTTGAAGAACCACTAGTAACAATCTCAGACTCTGCAGTCAATGTTCATCATAACCTAGGTTTGGCAAGATTTAGTCGATTTATCAAGAGTCAGACTTTTGTCCATTGTATACTTAACAAATATATTAATGCAACATGCAACAATTTTAAAGGTTTTACTGAGTTACAGTTCATGAGGAAATCAGTCAATTGAAATATATTCAGTAGGCCTTAATCTATGGATTTCACATGACTGGGAATACAGATATGCATCTGTTGGTCACAGATACTTAAAAAAATGGGCCTCACAATGGGTGCACCTGTGTCATGATCATGCTGTTTAATCAGCTTCTTCATATGCCACAACTGTCAGGTGGATGGATTATCTTGGTAAAGGAGAAAATCTCATTAACAGGGATGTAAACAAATTTGTGCACAAAATTTGAGCGTATACGTATGGAAAATTTCGGGGATCCTTTATTTTAGCTCACGAAACATGGGACCAACACTTTACATGTTGCATTTATATTTCTGTTCAGTGTAGTATAGTGTTCTGTTTTGTAGTGTATTTAATTGTATTCTATTGTGTTATATCTAACATTTTGTCCCCCCTCACCCCCTCCCAAAAAGCACCTTGGAAGCCTGCAGTCAGTGTACTGTAAATTAAGATTTTTATGACAAGCCTCAAACGCCATTTGTCATTTTCTAGTGAAACGCCAATTTCTTTCATGTTGAAATATGGTTGATTTTGGCTTTTTTTGGGGTAGTGTGTTCTTACTGAGAATGTCAGATAATTACAGGATGAAATCAGCTAGACTCTCATTATCTTGTTTTTTGTGTTGTTGTTTCAAATGTTTTGGTGGTTTTCTGGGTTTGGAGTTTTGTCTTAGGCCTGCACACATCTAGTCTGTCCTTGAGAAATCTGGGTTGCGGTTCAAATCTATGCAACACATTGGAATGCCAGTGAGGCTAGCCACTTCTGAAGTAGTGTGTGCGTGCATTTTGTAAGACGCGTTGTTACTAGTTTCTCCCTCTCAGATGGCAGTCAGTTTGCCCTCACACCATGGCAGTCAGTTTGCCCTCACACCATGGCAGTAGTATACATGTTGTTGTCTGAAATGAATATCTTGATGCCTGAGGAAACGAGACAAACAACAACTAATCCGCCATTGGTGGTCCCCATTCCTCCCCTAACGTAACTGGCCACAGTGCTCATTGGTGGTCCCCATTCCTCCCCTAACGTAACTGGCCACAGTTCTCATTGGTGGTCCCCCTTCCTCCCCTAACGTAACTGGCCACAGTGCTCATTGGTGGTCCCCATTCCTCCCCTAACGTAACTGGCCACAGTTCTCATTGGTGGTCCCCATTCCTCCCCTAACGTAACTGGCCACAGTGCTCATTGGTGGTCCCCATTCCTCCCCTAACGTAACTGGCCACAGTTCTCATTGGTGGTCCCCATTCCTCCCCTAACGTAACTGGCCACAGTGCTCATTCGTGGTCCCCATTCCTCCCCTAACGTAACTGGCCACAGTTCTCATTGGTGGTCCCCATTCCTCCCCTAACGTAACTGGCCACAGTTCTCATTGGTGGTCCCCATTCCTCCCCTAACGTAACTGGCCACAGTTCTCATTGGTGGTCCCCATTCCTCCCCTAACGTAACTGGCCACAGTGCTCATTTGTGGTCCCCATTCCTCCCCTAACGTAACTGGCCACAGTTCTCATTGGTGGTCCCCATTCCTCCCCTAACGTAACTGGCCACAGTTCTCATTGGTGGTCCCCATTCCTCCCCTAACGTAACTGGCCACAGTGCTCATTGGTGGTCCCCATTCCTCCCCTAACGTAACTGGCCACAGTTCTCATTGGTGGTCCCCATTCCTCCCCTAACGTAACTGGCCACAGTTCTCATTGGTGGTCCCCATTCCTCCCCTAACGTAACTGGCCACAGTTCTCATTGGTGGTCCCCATTCCTCCCCTAACGTAACTGGCCACAGTTCTCATTGGTGGTCCCCATTCCTCCCCTAATGTAACTGGCCACAGTTCTCATTGGTGGTCCCCATTCCTCCCCTAACGTAACTGGCCACAGTTCTCATTGGTGGTCCCCATTCCTCCCCTAACGTAACTGGCCACAGTTCTCATTGGTGGTCCCCATTCCTCCCCTAACGTAACTGGCCACAGTTCTCATTGGTGGTCCCCATTCCTCCCCTAACGTAACTGGCCACAGTGCTCATTGGTGGTCCCCATTCCTCCCCTAACGTAACTGGCCACAGTTCTCATTGGTGGTCCCCCTTCCTCCCCTAACGTAACTGGCCACAGTTCTCATTGGTGGTCCCCATTCCTCCCCTAACGTAACTGGCCACAGTTCTCATTGGTGGTCCCCATTCCTCCCCTAACGTAACTGGCCACAGTTCTCATTGGTGGTCCCCATTCCTCCCCTAACGTAACTGGCCACAGTTCTCATTGGTGGTCCTCATTCCTCCCCTAACGTAACTGGCCACAGTTCTCATTGGTGGTCCCCATTCCTCCCCTAACGTAACTGGCCACAGTTCTCATTGGTGGTCCCCATTCCTCCCCTAACGTAACTGGCCACAGTGCTCATTGGTGGTCCCCCTTCCTCCCCTAACGTACCTGGCCACAGTTCTCATTGGTGGTCCCCATTCCTCCCCTAATGTAACTGGCCACAGTTCTCATTGGTGGTCCCCATTCCTCCCCTAACGTAACTGGCCACAGTTCTCATTGGTGGTCCCCATTCCTCCCCTAACGTAACTGGCCACAGTGCTCATTGGTGGTCCCCATTCCTCCCCTAACGTATCTGGCCACAGTTCTCATTGGTGGTCCCCATTCCTCCCCTAACGTAACTGGCCACAGTGCTCATTGGTGGTCCCCATTCCTCCCCTAACGTAACTGGCCACAGTGCTCATTGGTGGTCCCCATTCCTCCCCTAACGTAACTGGCCACAGTGCTCATTGGTGGTCCCCATTCCTCCCCTAACGTAACTGGCCACAGTGCTCATTGGTGGTCCCCATTCCTCCCCTAACGTAACTGGCCACCGTGCTCATTGGTGGTCCCCATTCCTCCCATAACGTAACTGGCCACAGTGCTCATTGGTGGTCCCCATTCCTCCCCTAACGTAACTGGCCACAGTTCTCATTGGTGGTCCCCCTTCCTCCCCTAACGTAACTGGCCACAGTGCTCATTGGTGGTCCCCCTTCCTCCCCTAACGTAACTGGCCACAGTGCTCATTGCTGGTCCCCATTCCTCCCCTAACGTAACTGGCCACAGTTCTCATTGGTGGTCCCCATTCCTCCCCTAACGTAACTGGCCACAGTTCTCATTGGTGGTCCCCATTCCTCCCCTAACGTAACTGGCCACATTGCTCATTGGTGGTCCCCATTCCTCCCCTAACGTTACTGGCCACAGTGCTCATTGGTGGTCCCCATTCCTCCCCTAACGTAACTGGCCACAGTGCTCATTGGTGGTCCCCATTCCTCCCCTAACGTAACTGGCCACAGTGCTCATTGGTGGTCCCCATTCCTCCCCTAACGTAAATGGCCACAGTGCTCATTGGTGGTCCCCATTCCTCCCCTAACGTAACTGGCCACAGTTCTCATTGGTGGTCCCCCTTCCTCCCCTAACGTACCTGGCCACAGTTCTCATTGGTGGTCCCCATTCCTCCCCTAACGTAACTGGCCACAGTTCTCATTGGTGGTCCCCATTCCTCCCCTAACGTAACTGGCCACAGTTCTCAGCGCTCTCTTTATTCCATCGATTGCAAGTCAATGTACCCCACATCATGTTGAAGCATTCTAGCTCTTCAGGCTCTCTGATAGCCTATTCTTCACTTCAATACTGTTTATTTAGTCAGGATGGTCCACTCAGCAACAACTGTCCCTTTAATCAGGTACGTTCTTTCACACCACCCTGTTAGACCAATCCCCACATTTAGAAGCAACGCTTGTGAAGGAGCACTGAGCTCTTGACACTCAAATACACTTTTGACTTTGGATCTCAAGTCTGGATAGGTTAATAAAAATACTTGTCTCACTTGTCTGTATTTGTACACTTCACTGTCTGTACCTGACCATACTGACATGTACTGTAATTGGTAGGTGTAGAGGAAACAGGAGGCACAGTGTACGTATTGAATCATGTGGATGCTCCCTCCTTGCCACTCCTGATGTGGCAGCCTGCTGCTCTGTGTGGTGTTTGTGTGTGTGTGTGCCCAGCGGGTGTGTGTGTGTACAGTATGCCCAGCAGTGTGTGTGAGTGTGTGTGTGCAAATGTGTGTATGTGTGTGTGTGTCCAGTGTGCCCATGGTGCCGTCAGCAGGGCAATTTATGGCTGTGTTTTCCGAGACATTGCCAGAGTTGGCACGGCGCGTGACGGACAGTTCAGCCTGGATAAGACCACGATACTAAAATATCCACCCTGCAGCCCACAGTCTGCCCTGTCTGTGTGTACTGTGTGTGTATGTGTCTGTGTGTACTGGTATGTGTGCTCCTACAGCAGACCCAGTCCACACAAAGCACCACTGCTGGCCCTCCATCTTTCCTTCTTCCACCCTCCCTCTCTCCCCCATCCTTCTCTCCACATATCACTGTTCTGTCAGAAAGCTCAGCTGGCTGGACCGCGCTAGCTGCTTCTTGGGGTCAGCATTGCTTGTAAACGAATGGATGGACAGGCAAATAAAGACAGGCTGTCCTTAAAAAGCCAAGGGCCTTGCCTTGCCTGGGTCCATACTCCATCTGTCTAGAATACACACAGTGTCTGAGAGGGGATAAAGCAGGGATAGAGGGGATGTCTGTCTTGTTTAGCTTTGCTAGGATGAAGGGACAGATATATCAGAGGGTCATTCCAGACAACCTTATCGAGTCTGAGTGCTTCTTAAAGGACAAGTTCAATAGACTTCCTCATTCTGCAGTTGCAGGGGCACAGATAAAGCACGAACAAAGGCTCCAAAAAACACCCAAATACATAATTTGAGAAACGGCAGCGCTCTCAGTAGAGTGATGCAGGTCTTAAGATGTTGTACACATGAAGTTGTTCAGTGTTGAGGAAGCTACTCTAAAAATATAGTTTACCAAGCTTACAGTTACTTCAAACTGGAATAAGTTAAGCGACACTAAAGCTACCGTTAAGAAAAATATAGTTTGCTTTACCAAAGCTACTTTGTGAAAGTAGTTCACTACATCCAAACTACTTTGTGATGGCTGGCGGGCAGAGATATCGGAGGATGGGTCATTGTAATGGCTGGAATGGAGTAAAAAGAACGGTATCAAATAGATGGAAACCATGTGTTTGATGTGTTTGATACCTTTCCATCCATTCCATTACAGGCATTATGATGAGCCTGTCCTCCTCCACTGAAATGATCATATTTATATCTGAAATGTCATAGACTACAAATTGCAAGAACAAATCACTTTGGTGGTCATATGTTAATAGAATGTGTAATTTAGCCTATTAAACACAAAAATGATGTTTCAAGTGTGAATTAGGCAAGTCTGATGCCGAAAAGAAAGGAAATTATTGCCTAGTGTGTAGTTCCAGTAGTTAGCTACACCGCTACATGGCAAAAAGTAATGAACTACTAAAAGGATCTAGATTTGAATTCAGTTCATGCAAAATGTAGTTTATAGTTTAACAACATGTAGTTGTAGTTCATGACTCCCTAATACTGAAGTTGTGTCACTCCGAACTTTATCCGCAACGTTATATTCCATTTTGTTAGACCCTTGCATGCACACACTAAAAAGTATCACTCGAGTCCAACAGCATAGAATATAACACTTCGGGAAAAAAAGTTGACTTGTTCTTTAATTTAGAATCCCATCCCTGGGACTGTCGAACCCAGGTCTACTGTGTGATACAAGGCTGATCTTTAGCCTGCTGAGCTAAAGCCTAGGCATAGGCTCAGGTAGTTAAGTCAACCCACTTCTGTTACAGAACTTTACAGTACCCTCTGTAGGTTAGGTCACTTGATTAATGTGGGGCAGGAATGACTTTCTGAGGAGATGGCCACTGGATCTGTTTGTACCCCACCAGCTACCGTAGAGCAGTAGAGTGGAGTTTATTATTGGTGTACTCCTGTAGGCTAGTTATTCAAGGTTCTCTAAAAAGCCTATATCTGTATTAGTCTATGGACTCCTGCTTTACCTCTGCTACAGAAGCCTTATCTCCCTCCCTAATTTCTATACTGTACTTATCAGCCCTTTAATAATGACCTATTTTCTCCTTCTTCATCTATCATTGCCTTTTCTTTCTGTCCTCTTTCTCCCTCCTCCCTCCGCCCATCTCCCTTTTTACTTTCTATCCCCCTCCAAATCTCCACTTTCTGGTCCTTCTCTCTCGCTCGCTCGCTCTCTCTCACTCTCTCTCCATCCCTCTCTCCATCCCTCTCTCCTTGGCTGTGCTTGGCAGTCTCCCCTTTGTGTAAATAGCAGGTCAGTGTGTGCAGCAGCCCCAGCAGCAGCCCCGTCTAGACAGGGTTTCCTCCGCTCTGTTTATTTTTCTTCCAATCGGAGTGCTGATGTGTACCTTTAGGAATGCCTGAGGGGTGCTGGCTCGCTCCTGGACCTGCCCCCCTCCTCATTGTGACGGTAGGGACCCTTCTTGACCCTCCATGCTGATGACGACCCTCGTCTCACTGTGGATCTCCACCAGATGTCTGCCTCCTCCAGCCTTCTCTCTGAGGCAGAAAGAGGGGGATGGGTGTGGAGGGGAGGGGTGGAGTGGGATGGGGTGGATACGTAAAGCAGCATTTTTGACAAGGCGGACTTATACCCCTCAACCCTTCTCCACCCCCCTTCTCCCTCACGCACTGGCTCTCCAGCGAGCGAATCATTCAGCTGCCCACCTACCTCCATCTCAGGTCTCTGATTACTGGACCGATTGTGGAGTGGATTGGGTGGGTAATGTGTGGGGTGGAGGGAGGTACGTGGTGGGGTGACTGTGTCCAAGCACAAAACCCTAACTGTTATTCAGCCCCCCCACACACTCCTCTCCTCCTTCACCTCCCCCTCTCTGTAAGTTTCCTCTCCGGTTCCCCTTGTTCCGATGTTCCAGATGTGGCTCGGTATCAGAGTCTTCGGTCAACCACTTCTTTTTAATTCCATAAGGCAAGGCCTGCAGGAACAATCCTCTCCTTTCCATAAGGCAAGGCCTTCAGTAACAATCCTCTCCTTTCCATAAGGCAAGGCCTGCAGTAACAATCCTCTCCTTTCCATAAGGCAAGGCCTGCAGTAACAATCCCCTCCTTTCCATAAGGCAAGGCCTGCAGGAACAATCCCCTCCTTTCCATAAGGCAAGGCCTGCAGTAACAATCCCCTCCTTTCCATAAGGCAAGGCCTGCAGGAACAATCCCCTCCTTTCCATAAGGCAAGGCCTGCAGGAACAATCCCCTCCTTTCCATAAGGCAAGGCCTGCAGTTACAATCCTCTCCTTTCCATAAGGCAAGGCCTGCAGTAACAATCCCCTCCTTTCCATAAGGCAAGGCCTGCAGTAACAATCCCCTCCTTTCCATAAGGCAAGGCCTGCAGGAACAATCCTCTCCTTTCCATAAGGCAAGGCCTGCAGTAACAATCCTCTCCTTTCCATAAGGCAAGGCCTGCAGTAACAATCCCCTCCTTTCCATAAGGCAAGGCCTGCAGTAACAATCCTCTCCTTTCCATAAGGCAAGGCCTGCAGGAACAATCCTCTCCTTTCCATAAGGCAAGGCCTGCAGTAACAATCCTCTCCTTTCCATAAGGCAAGGCCTGCAGTAACAATCCCCTCCTTTCCATAAGGCAAGGCCTGCAGTAACATTCCCCTCCTTTCCATAAGGCAAGGCCTGCAGGAACAATCCTCTCCTTTCCATAAGGCAAGGCCTGCAGGAACAATCCTCTCCTTCCATAAGGCAAGGCCTGCAGGAACAATCCCCTCCTTTCCATAAGGCAAGGCCTGCAGTAACAATCCTCTCCTTTCCATAAGGCAAGGCCTGCAGGAACAATCCTCTCCTTTCCATAAGGCAAGGCCTGCAGTAACAATCCCCTCCTTTCCATAAGGCAAGGCCTGCAGTAACAATCCTCTCCTTTCCATAAGGCAAGGCCTGCAGTAACAATCCCCTCCTTTCCATAAGGCAAGGCCTGCAGTAACAATCCTCTCCTTTCCATAAGGCAAGGCCTGCAGTAACAATCCCCTCCTTTCCATAAGGCAAGGCCTGCAGTAACAATCCCCTCCTTCCATAAGGCAAGGCCTGCAGTAACAATCCCCTCCTTTCCATAAGGCAAGGCCTGCAGTAACAATCCTCTCCTTTCCATAAGGCAAGGCCTGCAGTAACAATCCCCTCCTTTCCATAAGGCAAGGCCTGCAGTAACATTCCCCTCCTTTCCATAAGGCAAGGCCTGCAGTAACAATACTCTCCTTTCCATAAGGCAAGGCCTGCAGTAACAATCCTCTCCTTTCCATAAGGCAAGGCCTGCAGTAACAATCCTCTCCTTTCCATAAGGCAAGGCCTGCAGTAACAATCCCCTCCTTTCCATAAGGCAAGGCCTGCAGTAACAATCCTCTCCTTTCCATAAGGCAAGGCCTGCAGTAACAATCCTCTCCTTTCCATAAGGCAAGGCCTGCAGGAACAATCCTCTCCTTTCCATAAGGCAAGGCCTGCAGTAACAATCCCCTCCTTCCATAAGGCAAGGCCTGCAGTAACAATCCTCTCCTTTCCATAAGGCAAGGCCTGCAGTAACAATCCCCTCCTTTCCATAAGGCAAGGCCTGCAGTAACAATCCCCTCCTTTCCATAAGGCAAGGCCTGCAGGAACAATCCCCTCCTTCCATAAGGCAAGGCCTGCAGTAACAATCCCCTCCTTTCCATAAGGCAAGGCCTGCAGGAACAATCCTCTCCTTTCCATAAGGCAAGGCCTGCAGTAACAATCCTCTCCTTTCCATAAGGCAAGGCCTGCAGTAACAATCCTCTCCTTTCCATAAGGCAAGGCCTGCAGTAACAATCCCCTCCTTTCCATAAGGCAAGGCCTGCAGTAACAATCCTCTCCTTTCCATAAGGCAAGGCCTGCAGTAACAATCCTCTCCTTTCCTTAAGGCAAGGCCTGCAGTAAAATCCTCTCCTTTCCATAAGGCAAGGCCTGCAGTAACAATCCTCTCCTTTCCATAAGGCAAGGCCTGCAGTAACAATCCCCTCCTTTCCATAAGGCAAGGCCTGCAGTAACAATCCTCTCCTTTCCATAAGGCAAGGCCTGCAGTAACAATCCTCTCCTTTCCATAAGGCAAGGCCTGCAGTAACAATCCTCTCCTTTCCATAAGGCAAGGCCTGCAGTAACAATCCCCTCCTTCCATAAGGTAAGGCCTGCAGTAACAATCCTCTCCTTTCCATAAGGCAAGGCCTGCAGTAACAATCCTCTCCTTTCCATAAGGCAAGGCCTGCAGTAACAATCCTCTCCTTTCCATAAGGCAAGGCCTGCAGTAACAATCCTCTCCTTTCCATAAGGCAAGGCCTGCAGTAACAATCCTCTCCTTTCCATAAGGCAAGGCCTGCAGTAACAATCCCTTCCTTTCCATAAGGCAAGGCCTGCAGTAACAATCCTCTCCTTTCCATAAGGCAAGGCCTGCAGTAACAATCCCCTCCTTCCATAAGGCAAGGCCTGCAGTAATAATCCCCTCCTTCCATAAGGCAAGGCCTGCAGGAACAATCCCCTCCTTCCATAATGCAAGGCCTGCAGTAACAATCCCCTCCTTCCATAAGGCAAGGCCTGCAGTAACAATCCCCTCCTTCCATAAGGCAAGGCCTGCAGTAATAATCCCCTCCTTCCATAAGGCAAGGCCTGCAGTAACAATCCCCTCCTTTCCATAAGGCAAGGCCTGCAGTAACAATCCCCTCCTTCCATAAGGCAAGGCCTGCAGTAACATTCCCCTCCTTTCCATAAGGCAAGGCCTGCAGTAACAATACTCTCCTTTCCATAAGGCAAGGCCTGCAGTAACAATCCTCTCCTTTCCATAAGGCAAGGCCTGCAGTAACAATCCTCTCCTTTCCATAAGGCAAGGCCTGCAGTAACAATCCCCTCCTTTCCATAAGGCAAGGCCTGCAGTAACAATCCTCTCCTTTCCATAAGGCAAGGCCTGCAGTAACAATCCTCTCCTTTCCATAAGGCAAGGCCTGCAAGAACAATCCCCTCCTTTCCATAAGGCAAGGCCTGCAGTAACAATCCTCTCCTTTCCATAAGGCAAGGCCTGCAGTAACAATCCCCTCCTTTCCATAAGGCAAGGCCTGCAGGAACAATCCCCTCCTTCCATAAGGCAAGGCCTGCAGTAACAATCCCCTCCTTTCCATAAGGCAAGGCCTGCAGGAACAATCCTCTCCTTTCCATAAGGCAAGGCCTGCAGTAACAATCCTCTCCTTCCATAAGGCAAGGCCTGCAGTAACAATCCTCTCCTTTCCATAAGGCAAGGCCTGCAGTAACAATCCCCTCCTTTCCATAAGGCAAGGCCTGCAGTAACAATCCTCTCCTTTCCATAAGGCAAGGCCTGCAGTAACAATCCTCTCCTTTCCTTAAGGCAAGGCCTGCAGTAAAATCCTCTCCTTTCCATAAGGCAAGGCCTGCAGTAACAATCCTCTCCTTCCATAAGGCAAGGCCTGCAGTAACAATCCCCTCCTTTCCATAAGGCAAGGCCTGCAGTAACAATCCTCTCCTTTCCATAAGGCAAGGCCTGCAGTAACAATCCTCTCCTTTCCATAAGGCAAGGCCTGCAGTAACAATCCTCTCCTTTCCATAAGGCAAGGCCTGCAGTAACAATCCCCTCCTTCCATAAGGTAAGGCCTGCAGTAACAATCCTCTCCTTTCCATAAGGCAAGGCCTGCAGTAACAATCCTCTCCTTTCCATAAGGCAAGGCCTGCAGTAACAATCCTCTCCTTTCCATAAGGCAAGGCCTGCAGTAACAATCCTCTCCTTTCCATAAGGCAAGGCCTGCAGTAACAATCCTCTCCTTTCCATAAGGCAAGGCCTGCAGTAACAATCCCTTCCTTTCCATAAGGCAAGGCCTGCAGTAACAATCCTCTCCTTTCCATAAGGCAAGGCCTGCAGTAACAATCCCCTCCTTCCATAAGGCAAGGCCTGCAGGAACAATCCCCTCCTTCCATAATGCAAGGCCTGCAGTAACAATCCCCTCCTTCCATAAGGCAAGGCCTGCAGTAACAATCCCCTCCTTCCATAAGGCAAGGCCTGCAGTAATAATCCCCTCCTTCCATAAGGCAAGGCCTGCAGTAACAATCCCCTCCTTTCCATAAGGCAAGGCCTGCAGTAACAATCCCCTCCTTCCATAAGGCAAGGCCTGCAGTAACAATCCCCTCCTTCCATAAGGCAAGGCCTGCAGTAACAATCCCCTCCTTCCATAAGGCAAGGCCTGCAGTAACAATCCCCTCCTTCCATAAGGCAAGGCCTGCAGTAACAATCCCCTCCTTTCCATAAGGCAAGGCCTGCAGTAACAATCCTCTCCTTTCCATAAGGCAAGGCCTGCAGTAACATTCCTCTCCTTTCCATAAGGCAAGGCCTGCAGTAACAATCCCCTCCTTCCATAAGGCAAGGCCTGCAGTAACAATCCCCTCCTTCCATAAGGCAAGGCCTGCAGTAACAATCCCCTCCTTCCATAAGGCAAGGCCTGCAGTAACAATCCCCTCCTTTCCATAAGGCAAGGCCTGCAGTTACATTCCTCTCCTTTCCATAAGGCAAGGCCTGCAGTAACAATCCCCTCCTTTCCATAAGGCAAGGCCTGCAGTAACAATCCCCTCTTTCCATAAGGCAAGGCCTGCAGTAACAATCCCTCCTTTCCCATAAGGCAAGGCCTGCAGTAACAATCCCCTCCTTTCCATAAGGCAAGGCCTGCAGTAACAAGCCCCTCCTTCCATAAGGCAAGGCCTGCAGGAACAATCCCTCCTTCATAAGGCAAGGCCTGCAGTAACAATCCCCTCCTTCCATAAGGCAAGGCCTGCAAGTAACAATCCCCTCCTTTCCATAAGGCAAGGCCTGCAGGTAACAATCCTCTCCTTTCCATAAGGCAAGGCCTGCAGGAATAATCCCCTCCTTCCATAAGGCAAGGCCTGCAGTAACAATCCTCTCCTTTCCATAAGGCAAGGCCTGCAGTAACAATCCTCTCCTTCCATAAGGCAAGGCCTGCAGTAAATCCCCTCCTTCCATAAGGCAAGGCCTGCAGTAACAATCCTCTCCTTTCCATAAGGCAATGCCTGCAGTAACAATCCCTCTCCTTCCATAAGGCAAGGCCTGCAGTAACA